>NC_054545.1:27269638-27449638 GCF_017654505.1 Polyodon spathula
TGGAGGAGCAAGTCAAGGGCCTGCTGCAGGTAAAGACAATAAACATTTCACTCAATACCCCCGGCACGCAGAGATTCGTTATCTTTCTTCTTCAGTTTCTTGTCTTCAATTTGGCCTTCCCTTTTCTAATCTTGCCTCTTTCATCTACTTATCCAAAACCATTTGGGTTTAACATCCAAAAAGTACAAGATATGGATCTGGAACCAAATAAATGTGTTTCAAAGAATCTAGTAACCGTGAGAACATGACATTTGTCAACCAAATAATACCTAACCCTTGCTACTATGGGAGCACCCCTGACCAACGTGCTGCTTCTGCTCTTGAGTAAAATTAAACCACATCATAAAACATGAAACAACATGTGTCACTTTGTCCGAATTAGTCTTGCAGTGAAAACGGTGAGCTTGCAGTTTCCTACAGTTGTGTGATTGTTTGCTTGGTCCTCTGTTTCGTTGTTCTCTGCAGCAGGAGGATCCTGACCAGACTCTGCCCCAGTTCAACGAGACTCTGCTTGATAACCTGAACAGCCTGAAGGAACAGATGAACAGCTCCGAGTGGAAGGTGAGACACGTGTAACACTAAGAGGCGCTTTTTATTTTTGATTATCCAGCCTTCTGGTGAAGTGCCTTTTATTGACACCTGATCAGTACTCAGGAAGGAAGCAAAGCCAGATACTTTGGAATTCATAGTTTTTTTCACACATCATGTAAAACGCCATTTCTAAGTTTCATTGGGTTCCCATGTAAGGTATGCTTTGCCTATATTAGACTCACATGGGGAGTCTCCTGGTGATTGGAGCATGAAAGGCCAGTTATGTCTTTCATAGCTTACAGTACCTTACCACTCACCCCCAACCAGGCAGTCCCAGGAATAGTGAATGAAGCTGATTCCAACATGCTTGAGATATGAACATTGTTTCGGGAAGGTGTGGTGTTCTAAGAACTATATGAACTCTTTCTCTTCCTGCAGAGTTTTGAGTCCTGGCTCCGTCATTGGCTGCTCTTTCAGATGGCCCAAAAGAAACCAGCTCAGCCCACCACAGCTCCAGTGCAGACCACCACCGCTATGGAAGGTACAAACGAGAGATCCATTGAATTACAAATTAGTTTAATCCGATAGTATCTTTTCAGATAGTGTAGATGCTCATACATGAAGCTTACACATTTGAGCATTACAAATGAAAAGGAGACGGCACACTCTAATTTTAATTGATATAGGTCAGTGGTCTACTTTTACAAGATAATATGATAGTGATAGCTCTAATTTTATATTTACAGCAGTAACTTTTAGTCTTTTTCTGAGAAACAGAAAATATAGCAAGAACAAATACCTTAAATTACAATATTATTTTTTATGTATGAACATGCTACCGTAATGCCTTAACACAATCTTGTACAGAGAAAATAAAACAAATCCTGATTGTGTTATGTTCAATATCCCATAAGTGAGAACCTTCAAAAGGTTCAGAAAACAGCCTTCCAGGCAGGATAGTAATAGCTAGTTTTTGCTGTGTGTTTCAGAGTCTGGTGTGCAGTCCAAGTGTCAGCTGGAAGCCTCAGCCCCCTCTGTTCATCCCGGTGTGTACCGCCCTCAGTGTGATGAGGAGGGCAACTACCTGCCCAAGCAGTGCTGGTCCAGCACTGGGTACTGCTGGTGTGTGGACAAGAATGGAGACGAGCTGGCCGGAACCAGAACCCGCAATCGTCTGGACTGCAACTTTGGTAAGTTCCTGGAAATTAACTTACAGAAACGTGTCGAAATACCAGCGTGTTTATACCAATGAGTGTTTAAAGTGTAAAACAAAATGAATCTGTCTTGCAATTATTCAAATCCAATGCCTGAATGACTGGGGGAATCAGCCACCTACAAATAACACCTAAGCAGATGAGGAACTGTGTATAAGGAAAGTAAATCCCCTGTATTAAGTGCATGACTAATGCTTATATGACTAGTGCTTATACAGAATGAGATCCCCCCTCCCTATCAGAACAGGTGAAGTCACTGTGTCTTAAAAGTACATTTCCCTACCTTTTCATGTTTAATTTTCGTAACACATGTATTCGTAATTTGAAGGCCTACGCAGGTTGGCGATGCCCAGCTTCTCTGCAATGAAGAATGTCAATAAAGGTAAGGATAACAGAATCTAGATAGACAGCCAGATACACAGCTAATAATGTGAAATGATTTAGAAGATTGAGGGAAAGAGTAACAAAGAATTAAGAGTCTGGAAAAGGCCACTGGTGGCGCCTCCTATACCCCAAACTGCAACACACCGAATAAGTGTAATAATGAGTCTTTCTGTCATTCCAGCTCTCTGAACTGGACTACTTGCTTTACAGCCTCCCTTGTGTGAAAATAGAGAGAACCATAGATGACAACTTGTTTATTGTAATATAAGACTCCTGACAGGGATGCTGATACTACATTGTATGTGCCTTGTTAGCTACTTAATTTCAATTAGCTTTCATTAAGAGCAGACAACAATCTGTAGGTTGTAGTAGAAGGTTATAGTTGGTAGTAGGGATGTGTATTGTGAATAGTACACATTCAAATCAGGATGCATGTTCTGTACGTTTTTATGTAATTTAATGAACTGTACGTTTCTTTCCTAGATAAGTAGACGGAGCCTGCAGGAGGCAGAGGCAGGGAGCAGCCGCTACCAAGCTAATGTAATCATTAAAACCCGCTAACCACAGCTTGATGAACAGCTTTTGAAGTTGATTGCTGATTACAGAAAGGGAAACTTAACTCTTTTAAGTTAACTGTTAATTTAGTTTTTAAGAAATTAACTCTTTTATTGCAATCAGTAGTCGTCGTAGTTACTGTGATAGGGACCCCTACTGGAGTGGCTGACCCAAGATGGACTTTTCAAAATTTGAAATACATGTAACAGCTCAATAAACATTTTATGAAATTTCTGATGAAAAAGTGGTTCCTTTACCATAAACCATAACCCATGTGATACAAATGTGAACTTTAAATACTTACAAATTGTAGGTGACAGTGCAATATAATTTAGCAATCTGGCCCCTGTTGAGTGGAGCTGTTTTAACAAGGAAAATGTAGTTCTTTACGATGTGAAAACTGAGGAATTTTAACTAGAACTTCAGTCCACAAAATTGGAAAGTAATTTCTGTTGGGTCACCTTATAAATATTTAGATGATAAGTAAAACTTTTATTTTGAAATATTTTATGTTTTTAATGTTAGATGTTACTTTATGGCAGTGATGGATTGTTCATTTTACATTTTATGAAATATAGAATCTTGCCATATATACAATGAATGCTTTATATCTTATATCTGAATCCTGTTCCCCTTAACTAAAAGTTTGGCAAGTTTATACATTTTACAAAATGTACAACATTTACAAATGTTCAGTGCAGTTTGCTTTTTTAAACAGTTCAAATGAATTAATCTGTGTTTAAAGTTCATATATTACTGTTATACTTCCTCCTAATAAATAATTTTTCTGTCATTTTTAATTATATATTGTATGTTTGTTTTTTTCAATGAATCTAACATACTTTTCCTGGAAGAAGCTAGATGGATTAAGATTGATGTAATGAGGAATTTAGCGCTGGAATTATTTTAAATGCTTGTATTTGAGCTGGGATGAAATAAAAGGAGGTTGTTCTAACACACTGATGATGCTATTGGTCTGTGGTCCTTGCAGAGTGACATTTAAACCCTATTCACACAAATATTCTGTAATAATCATATTATGAAAGTTGTGTTGGTTACACATTGTTTTATTAGTGTGGATAAGGTTTCTCTATTTGAAAATCAATAACTAAATACACTATAAATCAACCGCTGAACCCCCTGACGTTTTGACCTATCATTTCTTTATTTACTTGGAATACGAGGATTCATATCTGTACAACCTTCTTCAGAGACCAAAGCCAGTGGAGGTGTGGCTCTGCCTAATTTACATTGGGCTTCCTTTCACACCATAGCTCGCCTGTTCTTTCACATTCTTCTCTTTCCCTCTCCACATCAACACTAACCTTATAGTCTGAGAGATTTTAGTTGACATCTCATTTTAATGCTTGGCTCACTTAATGCACATCATTTATTTTAGCCCCACGACTCAACCTTTTATGATTCAGCTTTGGAATTTTGACAGTGTGTGAGGAATCAATTCCTTCTCACAAAACGTCAATGCAATTGAAAAACATCATCACATCTGTCTAAGTTCAAACTGGCCAATCAATGCCCAGACCTGGGTCTGGAGCGAACTAGCAGCTGACTCCTTCATACATAGAAAACTGGAATACACAGAAAACAAACGTGTTTACAGTTCAAGCGCGGGTCTGTGCACTTTTCTTAAGAAAGAAAAAATTTAAAGTTTGTAGACAAAAAAATCGCACACGTTAAAAGCTGACACAATCATATTTTCCCCAGGCACACACCAGTAGTAGAAGACATATTTGAACTCTGCTTGCTTGCTGCACTGCTCAGCTTTACAAGCGGCAACCTGTTTTATACAGGTGGTTACTCTATTACAGTAACTGACTGCATAAACGTCCACATTCTCATGGAGGGATTTGGCAGATAAGGGGATTAACAAGATGGTTGTCTGGCTGCCGTCTTTGATTGCAAAGGACACAGTGAGGCATTCAACATCTGTGACAAGTTTTCTGTAACAGCTACGGTATGTAGTTGTGCTGGGCAACTAGATAGGAGAGACGGAATGGAACTTCATTATCATTTTCTATCAACTGGACTTTTAAAACTCAGAATCTAGTTCAAGCAAAGTACAGGTGCATTTTTGTTGTTTTGTTTTCTGAGAAAAACAAAAAAACACTGTTCTATTGTGCTCTTTTAAACCCACTACTCTCACTTCCTTCTGAGGAGGTCTTGATTCTGCAAATCTGATGTTTTCAGCAGTATTTCCTTAGTGGCTTTAGATATTTGAGTCATAGCGAAAATCATTTTCTGATGCATCTGTGGTCAATGGAAATGACCAGGCTCGATGCCAAGCAGAACACAAAATGATGTGAGGTTTGAAACCTGAACTTGCTTGACGTGTTGGAAACAGAGCTGGACGCCTCAGCTCAGGAGCAGAGCAGGCAGCTGCTAGGATTTATTAACTGCCCCCCCCCCCCCCCCCCCTAAAAAAAAAAACAAAACTACACAAAAATTAAAGAGACAGAAGTAAATTAGAAATAAACAAAAACAAATCTCACCACAAGGCAGGCATAACTGTCTTTCAAAATGTATTATTTAGTAATGTAAACAACACCCAAAACACCATCCACATTATTTCCCTGTAAAAACATTTTTTAAATGAAGGGTTAATTAATGTTAGGGTTAGCGTTTGCTGTTTTTTGTTAACATAGTGGTTTGTTCAGAACATGTTTTATTGAATAGCACCACAGAACAGGGAAGTATTTTGCCTCATACTGCAGTTCTGATTTTGATGGATGTTATAATTTGCTGAGAATGTAAAGAAATAGAACTTCATACTTCCTCATTAGTGGAGTTCTTAAGCATGTCAGCAGTTTAAAATATTTACACAAATGATCTACCTGTTAAGAACAACAGCCTGTCTGTTTCTTTTCTTGACTTTTTCTTCTAGTGCTCTTATAAGCGTGCTCCCTACATCTACTCATGTTGAGAGTTCCTCTTGCATTCTCTATATGAGAATAGCATGATTCCAGGTAGGCAGTGCTCACCCGTGTAGAAGATTCTGTTTTTTTAGTCACTTCTGGTATTCTCCACGTCTCACTCACTGCACTATAGCTCTGGCTCTAACTACTGCATTGTTTCTGGCAAGTGGAAGCAGCCCTATTGGAAAGCCCCAAAGAGTCCAGGCCGCAGACCTGGTAGGCAAACAAGGATCCTCCCAAATAGAGAAACAGAGGACGTAAACAGGACAACGATGGGAGGCTGGAGCATTGAAATACAATGTTACTGTAACCCTTTACATATCCAGACTGACAACAGTCAACTGAGGTCAAATATGGCCTAATTTATAAGATAATCTAAAAAAACAAACTTCACCTGTTTCTTTTGTTTAATTTCACTTTCTTTGTGTTGTTTGCTCTTAATTCAAAAGCCGTGTTTCATCTTGTTGGCCGGTTGCAACAGTAGCAATTTATAAAGATCAGGTACAAGGTCTTCCACCTTTCCTGTGTCATGACTTTGCAATTGAAGTATTTCTCCAAGTTGTTTTTAGTGAAAACACTTTACTCATTGTTTAAATATTACCAATCAATCAATCAACTCCTTTATTTAACCAGGTAAATATATATATATATATATATATATATATATATATATATATATATATATATATATATATATATATATATATATATATATATATAACAGCATAATACAATACATGCAATAATTACAATACATCACCAGCATGAGTAAAATAAAACAATACAATCCAGTCTGGTCAATGCAGATTTTAACAACAGGTAGGAGTCATCAGCAAATCCAGTGTATGAGGTGAGAAGGCAAATATGTGATGTAACCTGCTCTAGTCGCATCTATGTGCAGAACACAGGAATGATTCCGATCAGTTTCTTTACCCTGTTTCAATGATATGCCTTGTGTCTTATAAAGTGTGGCTAGGGGGTCGGTTGAGCCCAATTTAGTGTCAGCAGTTTCAAGTGGCCCGGTGTGCCGTTAGGTTCCACATGCAGGTTCATACACTGAAGAAAACAGAATACTACAACAACAAACTTAAATCAGATCAGGGATTCTTTTTTGTAGGTTTTTTTTTTTTTTTAAGACACCAGCAACTTAATAGTAATTACATAGTTTAAAAGATTTTAAGTAAAACAATAAATCTATATGGGGTTAAAAAAATAAAGGATTTGTTTAAATTACATAGTTCACCAACGAAAAGGATGTTGGAAGATATGGCTCCCCCTAGTGCATGTGTGTAATATTTACAGCAGCCTGACAATCTCATTAAAAATATAGCTAGTCTAAACTGCTTACAGATTGCCTGTATTTGATAATGGGCTGTGTTTACAGAAAAACAATACAGTTGTTTCAGTATGCCATTTTCTTTGAAGCTCACAATTTAATTATGTAAATCGTTGCAACACCAGTGAATACACACTATGGCCTATAATATCGCTATGTAACACAATTTTTGTTCCTGGGTAGTAAGTGTTATTTCCTAATTGCTTATGCCTCAAAAGTATAGAAAATGGCTATTATTCCCCACAAACTTTGCTTTTGTGACCACAACAGTGATATTTCAAAATATCACTATTTCCAATGGGAAAATGGGCAAATGTGTGTCTTTTTGTTCACATAAAGTCAGAAAAAAACAACATATGAATCCAAATTAACATGTATTTATACTAAAGTAATACAAAGATGACTACAAAAGTGAACTGTGAACGAAAAGACACCCATTTTGCCCATTTTCCCATTGGAAATAGTGATAGTTTAAAACCACTGACACCTTCAAATTATTAACAAATTGTAACATCGTACACGCCAATGACTCGCTAGGTCATTTTAGTATGACTCGAACGCCAATCATGAAGTCGGTAAAGAAATGCACGGCGTTGATAAAAGTATGAATTCAGTGTGAAGTACTATAAGGAAAATAAAACCTTTTATTTTTTGCTTAAGAAAATCAGCTGTTGATTCGCCCATGCCCGCCATTGCTACAAAACACATTCCAAACACACACTCATTTTTCAGTTCCAAAAATATTTTTAAGATGGAAAACTGTCAATAGACAGAACACTCCCAATCACTATATCTCCCATGTAAAATATTTAAAATGTTTAAATAGACAGAAAATAAATGTACTTGCATTCATGGTGAATGCACTTTAAAAAGTCAAACAGGCAGCATCACCAAATGAACGAGAACACAGTGTTACATTTTAAGCAATTACTAAATAAATGAAAGTCAGCCAGTTACTTACCACTGCCTAGTCAGTATCCTCTCGTCTCCGCTCCACCTTACACAGGATACAATGTCAGGGCTTGCAGTTATATAGTCATGACACTCCAGAAAATCGCTCATATCTCTTCAAAGGACCGCAATTTTAAGCCATTTGTCAGCATTCGGCTGTAAGATATGTGTTTATATTTTACAGTTTATTATTAGGCCTACTGAGGTTGGTATTGGTGTGTGGAGAATGGTTTCTTTCTACTAGATAAATGGGCTAGGCTACCCGTGTTTATTATTTGCTTACAGTAAATACCAATACTAAATAATAGCCTACCAACTGTCGGCAATCTTGTATTTAAAATAATCTGATATGCAATTAGATCTTAGACCACCGATTACTGTAAACAGAAAATTTTAACTGCATAGAGCAGAGCCATCAATGAAATAATCTGTGGTGCGTAAACTGGACAAATTGGCAAAATAATTTAGCTCTGATACAATGCTACATTCACTGACCGTAGACAGAGAGACGTGAGGAGACAAAGAGTAATGAATAGAAAAATATTTCATAGATGGAAAAATCTATGATATTTTCCTTAGGATAGCCAATTATTAGTGACTTCTAGATCATGAAGCCATCGTATGGCAACTGCCATAGCCTATACTTTGCCATACCTCTGCTGGGGTCATGGGTTCCATAGAGAACCACAGGGGCAATGCGTGGACTCTACTGTGGCGAAGAGGTAAACTTAACTGTAGGAAACCTCTCCTAAATCTGTTTCACAACCTGAGGGTGCAGGCTCCACTCCGAGCTGTCTGGAGCTCCTCTGGACAGGAGGTCTGCTGCTCTGTTGTCCACATCGGGGAGGTGGACCGCCCCGATGGAAACGTAAGTTTCTGTGCTGCCAAGACAGGAGTCTGTGCTCCTCATGGTGAAGGCCAGGTGAGTGCAGGCCATCTTGGTGGTTTATGTAGGCTACCACTGTCGTGTTGTCTGTCCGAACCAGCGCGTGTTTGTGCGCTAACTGCTGGCGAAAATGAAATAGCGGTAGGGCTACTGCTTGCAGTTCTTGGGTATTGATGTGCACTTGCTGCCAAGGTCCCTTCCACTGATCTTGTATTCCCCTCCCATTCCAGACTGCTCCCCAGCCCAGACAACTTCCCTTCTGTGAGGGGAGATCTGAGGCGCAGATTGCCGGGATGGAGACACCACTCCAATATCTTCCGGCATTGTCTGGACACTCGCACCAGCCGGTGTCAATTGCAGACCAGTAGCACTGTGAGCGTATTCACCCGAGCATGTAGTGGGCCCATTCTCAGCAGCCATAGGGAAAAGATTCTAGAGGCAGCTGCCATCAGCCCCAACACTTTGAAACATTCTGACCTGTAGAAGAGCATCTGAATTGGGAAAGCGTGACTTCCCTGACCGAATCCTGTTCAATTTGATCCCCAGAAACACTGTAGACTGAGATGGTACGAAGTTGCTCTTCTGTTGATGTATGGAGAGCCCTAATTTCGTCACATGATCTATGACCTATCTGCTTTGGAACGCGCACAAACTAGCCAATCGTCCAGGTAGTTCAAGATTCAAATATCCCGCAGCCTGAGTGGAGCCAGTGAGCATCCATGCACTTGGAAAATGTGCGGCGTGCCAGCGAGAGGCCAAATGGCAGAACACAGAATTCGTATGCACTGCCTTGAAAGGTGAAGTGTAGATATTTTCTGTGCCTGGGACGGATCGGTACATGGAAGTAGGTGTCTTTCAGGTTGATCGATGTGAACCAGTCACCCGGCTGGATGGATTGGATGATGTGCGGTCAACATGTTGAACTTCCTTTGTTTCAGAAACATGTTGAGGACCCTGAGATACAGAATAGGTAAGAAATCGCCTTTCCTCTTGAGTACCAGGAAGTACCTGGAGTAGAACCCGCTGAGAGCATCGCTTGGATTTACCAAGTGCACAGCATGCTTTTGTTGAATGGTGGCGATCTCCTGTTGGAGGAGAATCGCTCACGCTGATCTGACGGTAGTAGAGAGCACACCCTTGAATGGTGAAGGGCCTAAGCGGAATTGCAGAGCGTAACCGTGTCTCATAGTCTTGAGCACCCAGGAGTCCTGGGTGCAGCCTTGCCATGGGTCGTGTCCAGTGGTCAGTCCGGTTGTAAGGGGGGAAGGTGGCAGCCAGAGCCCCTCAGGAAGGCGTTCTTTCTTGGGCTTGGGAGGGGGCACATCTTTTTTAGGCCCCGGCCTTGGTCTCCAGCCGGAGAACCGGTCACCCCTGGCCGGCATTGGTCTGGCGCTTGTTTGGCCTGAGGTGGAGGGCGGCGTTCAAGCCTAGCTGCCCCAGCAGACTGGGAAGGCCACTTAGGGCGCTGGCGATAGAATGTGAGACTATGGATGTGAGCCTCTCTCTTGCTCCCCCACAACAGTCTCCGTTGCCTGCTCCTGCAGTCTTGCCGCTAAGTGCGACTGGTAGAGCACCAAGATGGACATGGCGTTTGCTGCTCTCACCAACGATGCCGCTGAAGCATATGCTTTCTTCAGCATTGCATCAGTTGTCCTGCATGGCTTGAAAGGGCAGGTAGGGTCTTTATCCCCCCTGGTGAAGGTGGACCCTTGCACCAGCACTGTGACCGTGTCCCCGATGGGAGGGAACGTGCCCAGGCCAGCTTCTTGGGCTCTGGCGGTGTGCAGCAGGGACTCTGCTGTTCTGGAGACAGAGGGAGCAGACGGCGAGTGGTTCCAGGAAGTGCGAACCAGATCCAAAAAATAATAATAATAATAATAATAATAATAATATAATAATAATAATAATAATATTATTATTATTATTATTATTATTATTATTTTTGGTATGTAAGATAACCAAGAATATTTCCTTCTGTAACTACCAGAAGATTATTAGAATCAATTTAATGTGAATAGTACCTTATAATCTTCAATTGAATGCATAAGGCTTGGTGCTGTTTAAGCCCAGTGCTTCTCATTTGTTTTATTTAAATATGGTGGTATCAGGGACTGCTACCTTTGTGAAAATTTACTGTAGTAAAGCATAGTAAAAGTTTAGTGGTAACACAGAACGCCAGAACGCATTATATTTGTGTCACCGCATGGCATATGAATGCTGATAGGATTGAATATGCAAGGCATGATGCATAATTAGAAGCACTAAATGTAGATGCATATATATGTATACATATATATGCAGCATGTTATGAGGAACTGACATACCAAAGCATTTGTCCATGTTCAAAGCTGGAAGCGAAATCTGTCAGGACTTGATGTTACCTACCTTACTAATACCTATAACAATCTACTAAGAATACCAAACCAGGAGTAAATTAGCCATTGGTAAATATTACAGCTACTTCCAGCATAACAACTTTCTGAGAATTTTGCCCATAATGTACTGTAATGTATTGTGTAATAAGTATTACCTATGTCATAAATGCTAGGCTAATTTACTGTGGACTAATATGATTGATTGATTAATTAATTAATTAATTAATTACATACATACATACACTACATTTTATGACCTGAATTGGTTCCTTTTTGAAAGACACGACTGCATTAGCAAGCATGTCAAAAAAGTAGAAATTGGAGAATATAAGGCATTGTGCCTCTGAAATGATTGCTTAAAATGTTGCTGTGGAATAAGGGAATTCATTTTTTATTGTATATGAATTTACGAACACAACAGTTGATAAAATAAAAATAAAAACAAACAACAAAGTAAAATGTTTCTAACTAGCAGGCCACAGGTTTCACAGCTATATCCAAAAGAAATGAAACAATGTATGCTTTTATTTGTTTTTGTCATGGTTTCTGATTTTCTGAAGCTGATGTATTTACTGAATGTGCTCTTGCCAAACACCATTGTAAATAAGGATGTTCTTTTAGAAATACTTTATAAATGCATTGAAGATTCAGAAATGTTCTTTTCTCTTGCTCTCCCCAGGATATCGAGTATGCCAATCATACTTCTGTCCCTGATCCTCTTCCTCCAGTATGGCTCCAGAACTCTCTTTGTTAAGGGAGCCTGTGTGTTCGATGAAGAGGGAAGCCATTGCATTTGCCAAGCTGAAGACATACTTGACCTAATGGGCCTCATTACTTGTGCTCAAGCTGAGGTGTTTGAAATCCAGAATGGGTACTTGGGAATCTCCTCTATCTCGCCTGACTCTGATGAATTCGATTTTCTCTCTACTTTTAACAGACAGGGTGATTTTAGACAAATGATGGACATGCTAAAGCTGCTGCCTGTCAACAAGATAATTTTCAAACCTTTTCAGATGTATTTTTATCACCTTTAATCTCAGTTTTTCCAAACAGCAACATCTGAGAGATAGTCCTGATTAATTCCACTGTGGAAGACAATCATAAGCCTACAGTTCTGCTACTTTCAACCTCCCATTTAACTTCTGTCACTGTTGTTAATGGGTCTCTTCCTTCCTCTTACCTGCTGCCCAACTCCTCATACCTCCACAGCTGGATAATGTCATCCATAAAAAAGGCAGTGCTTGTCCAGTCACAAGTGTCCCAACTTGAGTGTCGATTTATCCGCCATCTGAAGAGCCTTGAAGAGCTGGACCTATCAGAAAATGAACTGAGCGATGGCTTTATAGACCTCACAGAGTGCCCTGATGCCTTCACAAAGCTTTCCATCCTCAAGCTCAGCCACAATCGATTTCAGATATACAAAGATGTATGCCACCGTCTTGAAAACCTGACTAGTCTTGTGGACCTTGACTTGAGCCACAATGACTTCTCAGTCCCTCCGTCGGCTTATTCTTGGCAGCAGATGTTTGGGGTTTTCAACCTTTCTGACACAAAGCTGCATCAAATCCAGAACTACCTTCCGAGTAAGGTTGAAGTGTTGGACCTCAGCAATAACTACCTTATCTTGTTCAGTGCCAGTCCGCAGGGTCTGAGAGAGCTGTACCTGTCTGTGTTGGCAGCTTAATTGCAATATCCTCTTTTGCTGGGCTTGTCTGTTACAAGGTCTGGAGGCCTAGGAAACAAGGGGGTGAAGAAGCAGTAATGAAATATGGCAAAACAGTTGATTTGAGTCCAGTGAATAGCATAGCAAAGTGACGCCATTGAGTTTTTTTTCTCTCTGAAAACGAAATATTAATTATATATGTATTTATATATTACAATATGTTTAAATGACTAATATTGGGCAGAACCAAATTACATAATTTTGTTATATGCTATTTTTTGAGAACCCCTTGATATTGTATAAAGTATATTATGAAACTACATTTCAAGAATGTAAAATTCCTCAGTTTACCAATGACAGGTTATTTTCAAATTGATGTTTGCTTTTTTATTCTAAATACATTCATTTTAAACTTTAATTTCTTACCAATTATTATGGTATACTTGAATTCATAATCGCACACTTTAAATAAATGAGATTCATTTTTGAACATGCTGTCTCGAAAGTGCAAAGGTACCTGCGGTAAAGTGGCATGTGGTTAAGACTGGTCAGAGCCAGAGATAGCAGATGAAGAGGTGGAACACACCAGACCACACCCGCGCTATCCCGGCAGCTAGACACAGAGCACAGCCTGCTGCTCCCAGTCTCCTCCCTAAACTTGAGGAGGTAGTGTGGTCCAGTGGTCATTTAACCTCCTTGTGCTCCTTCCTGTGGACGAGATGTTAAGTCAGTGTCTTATTACACCGTGTAACAAATTATTATATTTTTTTTTTTTTTGTTCCTGGGTAGTAAGTGTTATTTCCTAATTGCTTATGCCTCAAAAGTATAGAAAATGGCTATTATTCCCCACAAACTTTGCTTTTGTGACCAGGACAGTGATATTTCAAAATATCACTATTTCCAATGGGAAAACGGGCAAATGTGTGTCTTTTCGTTCACATAAAGTCAGAAAAAAAACAATATATGAATCGAAATCAACATGTATTTATACTAAAGTAATACAAAAATGACTACAAAAGATTCAGAAGTGAGTAGTTTTTTGACATTTACGATTATACTGTAAATCCATTGCTCAAAGGTTACCACTGTAGTAACATTGGTTTGATATGCCTACAGCATTTGAATTGTGTGAACACACTGGTAAAATACTGTATGACTGCCACCATGCTATTGTATCAGGACCACAATGAAATATTTGTTCCAAATGAATTTGTTGACATTGTTGGTAATGATATTGACTGCCCATGGTTCTTCTGGTGTTATTAAAGTATGCTAATATTTATTTAACCAGGAAAGCACATTGGGACCAAAGCTTCATTTACAAACAGCAGGATGCAGCAGTTATGTATCAAGTAATAATGGTGACAGTCAAACTATGAAAACATTATCATTCCTTCAGTGTGGGGTCAGAAATTGTTACTCTGTGATCATTCTTGAACACTACTAAAATACAGCATTTTTTTGTCATTTTACTCAAGGTAATAGTGAATCGATTTGATACTGTTTATTAGGTTAACTATGATATAAAATCACTAGATTTCAAGACCTCAAAAATCTCTTCTTCAGGTGTAAGCGGAAATGTAAAGAAATTTAAAGAAATTGGTGTTGCGGTTTACATTTTCACATCAGAAGAATTGTGACACCCACGCATTGTAATAAACTACAACTGGAAAAAAAACATTTAAGTGGGAATTGTTTGTTTATTTTATTTTCTATTATTTAAAATCTAGCTTTGAATGTCAATTAGCCTTATGTCTGTAGAACAACAATACTTAAAATTACTGCTGGGAATAACAAAGGATTTTCATGTTCAGATATTCCCTCATAATTTAAATATTCGTTCTGATATTCGTTAGTTTTCAAAAAGTAATAAAAACCATATTACTCAGAATGCAGGCAGAGACAGCATAGTAGCAGGGGCAGGGGGCATGGCCCCTGTGTGTGTTCCTTTATTTTACAGCAAGATGTTACAATAGGTAACGTTAAAGTATAAAAAATATCTGTGAATTAACTACAAAACAAAGGATGCCAAATAGCAGATCAAGTTAAACGTTGCTTGTTTATTCCCGAAGTAAACAGTACATAAAGTTGATTTAATTTTACTTTTTTCATTCCTTGCTATTGCTGTTTCTTCACAGTAAACAGTGGCCAATCATGTTTTCATAATAACATGAGGTTTATTTGTGCCTGTTTGTAGTTGAACAAGCAAAAAAAAAAAGAAAAAACTTTAAACACTTCAAATAAACCAAATGTGGAAATGGCATTGTAAAATGAAGAAAAAAAATCACTGTTTTTGTTCTCGTTTTACATTCCACATAACAGAAAGTCACAACAAAAAATATATAATATATACAACTTATACAAAAATCACTACAGAACATTTAATAAGTTGGGCACTGTCCCATGAAATTTTCTGACTCGATCTAGAGCAGCACAATGCTTTTTTTGACCCAGAAGGCTTTCCCTAGAGATCACTATGAGTTTGCCAGCATAATCTGGTTTGTTTACTTTTTGCTGTCTAAAACCTTTAAATAGAGGCTCAAGAGCTGCTGTGTTAATCCTTTGTTTTTTTTTTTTTTTTGTATATATTAATCTCACATATCACACAGAGCTATTTTTCATTTACCATTGTCGCACAATTTCTGCAAGGCATTTTTGTCATTTCTAGCGAATACGAACATCTGATTTTTTGTATCCGAATACATGTCAAAAAATATACTTTCAACTATTCGAATATTTATCCCAGCACTACTTAAAATGTCTACCAATATATGTTTTAATGATGTAAAAATGCAAAAAAGGTCATATTGATAAATACAAACACGGGGTAAACATATGCACATAATAACATAAAAAAGGAAGGTTGCTGCACAATGCTAGTTGTATTTGAATGAATACAAAATCAAAAATAAACTATTAAAAAAAGCACTGCTTATGCAGTAGGAGAAGAGGAAGTACTGAGCATCAAACATAGGACCATATCAGAACATTCATAGAGAAACAGGGACACCTTTGTATGAGGTGTAGTAGGGGGAAAGTTTTATTACAATGCGCGCAAGGCAAGATAAGCAGTTACGTGAACACACGGCAGTAGTTACAAAAACACACTCTTAGAGGTTTAATGTGAATGATCATGTGTATGTTTCTGTAACTAAATGTTTGGAAAACTAAATACTGTGCTATTGCAAAAAGGGTATTGAGTTAGTTTACTATTTAGTTATAAGAAATACACTGCACAGTGAGTAAGGTTTCAGATTGAAGAAAAGTAAAATCGAACATTGTGAAATAAATTTGGTTTGTTTAATCTCACTGTTGCATATTGTTAAATGCATGATTTTGTTATTTTTCTTATTTCCTTTTTTTGTTTTGTAATCGGAACCAGTGCATTTCATTAAATTGCACTTACATATAGCGAAATGTACAATATAGTTCAATATATTAAAAGTAAAAAAACAAAACAAAAACAAAACAACAACATTCCTAATTATTGAAAAAAAAGACTTACAAAGTTTGAATACGGTACTTAGAAATCCCAGCAATGCAAAATGCATTATGGGTAAATGAAAAGGTCTATGTTTACAGTATAGGTCAACAGGATCCAGGGAAGGGAACCTGACTGTTGAAGAGAAACCTTTTTAATTTTTGTAATTACAAGTTTGTTTTTTTTATATTCTTGGAAATCGCTTCTAATCTTAAATTGTCAATTAATGGCAATCCCAAGAAATCAACTTCCAACTCAAAACAGTCACTGAAGCCAGTGTTTTACTAGTGAGTTATTTACACAGAATACTTTGCTACATGTAGTGCTAAGGTAATATTCTTTCATTCAATTGTTTTTGGGATAATTCCCTGCGAATACATCCTGTTTCATCTGTATTTACTTTAGAATAACAGCCTCGGGAAGTAAATATTAAAATACTCTGGCTGCAGGAAAGTCATTGATCATAAAATCAGAAAGGACAGAATTGAAAATGGCTGCTGGTAAACAGGTTTTCCTAAAATTTGAATCAGCCCTGCTGCTTTGTCCCTCTAAAAACTCTGTGTATAACTGAAGTATCTAACACTCTGGGCAACCCCTGCACATTTAAATGCAATTCATGGAGTATTGTTCTTTTGCAGAGAAGAGCAATGTGGGTGAGCGTCTAGCAAATGATAAACGTGGAGTACCTAGATCTGCCAGAAAACAAACTGCAAGACATTGCCATGACAACTTCAATATGTTCTGGTGGTTACCCTAAACTCAGAGTTCTTAAACTCCGGAAGAATTATCTCAAGTCCTGTCAGACTTTATGCAACACTCTTAGTAAACTGAGCAAACTGACTAATCTTGACTTGAGCCAACATGACTTCTCCACACCCCCTTTGTCTTGTCCTTGGCAGCAGTCATTCCAGGTCTTCAAACTTTCTGACACAAGGCTAAATTACATTCAAAACTACCTCCCTACAACTGTAGAAATCTTAGATTTAAGCAAAAATAGACTTGTTGTCTTAGGTATAACTCTGCTCATGGTGAAAAAACTGTACCTTTCAAGCAATGGCTTGCAAGAACTTCCACCAGCGCAGAACTTTCCAAATGTAGAAGTCCTGTTTATTCAGACTAACAGGCTGACTGATATAAAGAAAGAAAGATTACTGGGTTTTAGAAAGCTGAAGTCCTTAAAAGCAGGCAGAAACATGTATTCCTGTTCATGTGAATTTATTTCAGAAATAACTGATTTGATGAGTGCAGTTGCATTTGTAAAAGACTGGCCAGATGATTATATTTGTGAGACACCTTCTCATCATAAGGGCAGCAAGGTTAAAGGTTAAATGTCCAGCTTTCTTTGCTTAAATGTTATAGATCCCTTGTCTTGGTTCTCACCTCAGGTGGAACCCTGATAGTTCTCTGCATTCTAGAATTCATTTGGTACAAGATGCATGCCACCTGGTACCTAAGGATGGCTTGGCAATGGTTACAGGCAAAGAGAAGAACTGGTAAGACCACGACTGACTCAAATGCTAAATTTGATGCCTTCATTTCCTATAGTGAGAGTGATTCCGAATGGGTTGATAACTTGTTGGTTCCCCAGTTGGAGAACACAAATGAACCCTTCAAGCTTTGTCTCCACAAGAGGGACTTCCTGCCAGGGAAATGGATCATGGACAACATAATTGAGTCCATCGAGGAAAGTCGAAAGACCCTCTTTGTCATTAGCAAGCATTTTATGAGCAGCGAGTGGTGCAAGTATGAGCTGGAGTTCTCCCAGCACCACTTCTTTGATGAGAACAATGACTTTGTGATTCTGGTGCTCCTGGAACCTATCCCCAAAGAGTGCATTCCTCGCAGGTTCTGCAAGCCGCACAAACTCATGAGCAAGAAGACCTACCTGGAGTGACCTGTGGGACAGGACCAGCAGGCCATCTTCTGGGAGAAACTGAAAACTGCTTTGACAAGTCAATGAAGGGACATCGTGCATCTAACAACACTGCATTTGTGGCTTTTCAGTGGTTACTTGTTTGGAAAAAAGACAATTCCATGTTAATGTATTAGTTGAAAGATTGTAACGTAGGTTGTCTCTTATTGTTATAAGAGATGTCATCTTTTGCAGTTTGGACAAGAGCATCACAAAGCGAATCCGAGTTTCTCAGATGACACAAAATAATTTATGTTATAATAAGAGACACCTAACATCAAGTGTGGTGCACTTTTGCTTGGCGATAACAAGCAGGCCAGATTCGGAGGACCTCAGCTTGCAGACAGGGACATCGTGGGTCAGCAGGTTGAGGAGGTACTCGGGACCTGTGTGATGAAGGGCATTGTAGGTGAGCAGGAGAGTGAAAAGCAAAGACACCGAACATGTATTAAGCATGCTTACATTGAATTTTGTCTTTAGTTTTTTAAACCTTAATCCACAGTGGAAGAGCAGCAGTAGAAATAGCTGTTAATATTTTAGATCACTGTGTAACCCAACAGCTTCCTTCAGGCCTGTGGAGTTCATTGGAGCTTAACTGTTCAAGCCTAAACTTCACTTTTTGAGGAATGGACACTTCTTCTGTAAATATAATATCATCTAAAGGGGATACTGGAAACTGTAATGTCTTTTATCAAGTGCTAAGTGATAAGGTAAGAATTCATATTTGATCTTGTTATAAAAGTGAACACAATGTCTTCACCAGAACAGCTTCTAGGAAGGGAGGTAAGAAATAAGGACATTTTGTTTAACCATTGCTGGTGCTTTTCAAATTCCTTCACTGCCTGTACATCTTCATTATGGATTAGTCTCTAACACTTCTGTTTAACTACCAGAGTTCAAGGGAAGTAAGTCTGCATGTAGCAGCAAGTCTGTCACAGAGAACAGGTATGGGGAAAAGGTTGCCCTGGTAACATGGGTATATGATATTCAGCAGTACATATACAGTACACTGGCACTAACATTATTCCAACAGAAACCCTTATTTTTTAATATCTATTATTTTATAGTTTACTTGTCTAAAAACAAAATACTATAAATATAAAACTTTTACACATTATTTTTTATTTAACTGAATAAGGAAATGCTTATCATATGTAGTGTCAGGGGGGGGTCATCATATCATTCTGTCCATGAAAATAACAGAATTATAATATACAGGGGGGAGTCTTAAACCATTCTCTGTGTCTTCTTGGTTTCTGGTTTCCAAATCCCCCACTGACAAAGAATATTTTTTAGAAAGAGTCATAAACAAACTGCTGGACAAGAGTTTTATCTCTACCTATCACTGAATGAGTCATTTCGGAGCCAGTAGTATTTTGCTGAGGGCAACTTCCAGACAATTCTGAGTACCTTGACACGAAGACGAGAAACAGTCCTTGCTGTAAATCCAGCCGACAGGGGGAGAAATAGCGGACCAATGGAGAACAACCAATGAAAGACACTTCACCTGGACTCAGGCACGGCCCAAAAATAACCAGACTAGCCAATCACAAGGTTGAAGATAGAATCACAAAACCTGCTGACTTTCGATTCTTGTATTCACAGAAGGCAAGGAAGAACCAATGTTCTGAATAATGGTTAGAATCGTCTTCTTAGGAAGGGCCATGCCGTCTGTCTACGAGAGACTGGATCAGTAAGCGGGATACTGCATTATTCGGAAAGCGGATCTTTGTTTCCACGTATCTGAAGCGAAGCGAACTGAAGCAAAGCAGTCATGTTTTTGGAAAATTCTGAGAGAATCGCCACAAGAACACTTACAAGCTATATAACTTTCCAGTTGCAACGCATTAGCTGACCTGAGTTACGTCTGATCAACGGAACTATTCCCAGTGAGAAAACTGCCAACAACAAAGATAATGTTGCAAGCGTTGGAGGTCAACAAGCTGATCTCCATTTGAAAAGGACCTATTGGTTATTGCGAGCCTACGCAATACAATGCATACCCTGGTCTCGGCTGATGAAGCTCCACCACCCTGAGCCGTAGCATTGCTGGCAGATCAGTGGTTGTGTGCTCACTCTATTGCATCATTCCTGCCACTGCATTTAAATACCATCTGCAAATAAATAAGACCTCCTGTCTCTCTCACACTCTCTTAGTGGACTCTCAAATATTCATGGGTGCAGAAACAGTGACAAAATGATGGTTAAGAATAAATAGAATAGGATAAAAAGTAATAATCTGAGGGCATAAAGCAGTGGCTCTAGTACAGATATTTTAATCAGTTAATTGAACTGGCTCGGGGTAAATTAACTCATGTAGGGCTTGCACTGGGATCCAGTGGAAAATCCAGGCCACTGTTGGAAAAGTAAAATGACTCAGTAGTCGCTACTTTATTCTTAATCTTAAAACTGCAGTTTTAGCATCCAATTTACTTTTTTAGGATTTGGTCTTTACATTTGATGCTGTTTTGCACCACATGCAGGTAAGAAATGAATATCAGAAGTCAAGTGTCACCTTTTTTACCATTTTTGTCCAGGTTTTATCCCCAATTTGGAATGCCCAATTATTATTTTTATCCTGGTTCACCACTACAACTCCCGAACCAACTCTGGAGACGGCGGCGGACACAAGTGTCGCGCTGTAGGTCTATCTCAAAGCTACCAGACCCGTAGTGCCAGAAGACAACACAGATCTGAGTGGCTTCTACAGCAGACCTACAGGCGCCCTATCGGCCACAGGAGTCGCTGGTCCGCGGTGAACCGAGGAATACCCTTCCGACATGAACCCTCTCCACCCGGCCAATTGTGCACTGCCCCTGGGAACTCTTGGCCAGGTTGGTGATGGCATAATCTGGACTTGAACGAGTGATCTCCAGACTATAAGGTGCATCCTGCACTCCACATGGAGCTCCTTTACTGGATTCTCCACTCAGGAGCCACTTAAGTGTCATCTTTAACATAAAATCAGAACTCTAGTTACTATAAACATATGGGAGCATTTCAGTGCTGGCTCGTGTTATTATCCTCACTGTGTGTACATATCACCAGTGTCAGGGATACAGTAGAGGGGCCTAAACATACATCTAGAGAATCATGTAACCATGTATGTAACATTCAAATATACATACAGTGCATGTAGATCATGATGATCAAGCATCAGGGTCTACGTTGAATATAATGGATATTTAATGTAGAGTTTTAAAAAAAAGAAGTAAAATACTTTTTAATATAGTACATAAAAATGGTAAACAAATATGTAGTGTAAGTAGTCTATAGGTTAAACATTTATCGTTAGACACAACAAACGCAGCAGCTAGTTATAAATACAAATCCGATAATGATCAGTTACTTCATTTTCTGGGAGAAAGCTCAGGTGCGGAGGACCGGAGAGGATTCTAGTAGCTTTTCTCAATTGCCTGTCTCAAATAACTGAGTGTGTGAAGTGTAACTTTGTGAACTCTGCTTACACTGCATTTTCCTAACAATTTCTAAACACTATCAATTTCTTGACCTGTTATAATGTTGTTCCAGGGGCTCTCTAGTGGTGCATCCAGTAAAGGCTCTCCGTGCTGAGTACAGAACGTGGCCTATAGCCTGGACGTTGCTGGTTTGAGTCCAGGTTATTCCATTGCTGACCGAGGACAGGGAGTTCTCAGGGGGCCGCGCACAATTATCTGTGTGCCGCCAGGGGGGGAGGTTTAGATCGGCCAGGGTGTCCTCGGCTCGCCGCTCACCAGAGGCCCCTGTAGCCTGGCTGGGGGCCTGCTGGCTTGCCTGTAAGCTGTCCAGAGCTGCGTCAGGGTCCTCCAACCCTGTAGCTCTGAGATGGCTGCATGGTGAGTCTGCAGTGTGAAAATAAGAGGTCAGCTGACGGCACATGCAGTGTTGAACTATCAAATGTAATTGATAAGTATAGTACTTAAACTAATTAAAAACTAAACAATTAATTAAAAACTATTCAGTGGACTTGTAACAGAGAGAGATTGTATTGATAATACATTAACAAACACATGGAGATACAAAAAGATGTTTGTTGTTGATTGAAGTATTGAATATCTTTGGGAAATACCATGCTGTATCTATCACATGATGTTGATCCTGACCCATCTTCAAGCCCACCCCAATGACTGTTTATCTTGTTTTTTCTATCTAAAGCTGATAGGAGATTTATTCAGTGATATGAACCAGATGACAGATCGGGAATGGTTTACTACAGCTTCCTTTACACAGGTAAAAAAAGTTATACATTTAGCAAATCTTAAATACATTAAATAGAGAAAAACCTGTAACATGTACTGTCCCTCACATATCCCTTATAGATGTGTACCATAGTAATAGCATAATAATGTATAATAAAGCATAGGTACGCACTATACATGGTAAAGACCTTTACAGTGGGCTAATGATTGTATCTTGGTTAGCAGGTGCAGCTAAAGAAAGAAGCAAAAGAGCATTTTGTTATTTTGACCAACTTTTAAAAGGAGTAACAAATTAGTACACTACTATCTGTGAAGGAACTGGAGTATAAAATCATTGGTTATGACACAGAAAATGTCCTTATTTAATGATGGTATAACGTTTTTAACTACTTGTTATGGTCTTCCTAAACAAGTATGAAAAGCACAAGTTTCTTAACTAAAGTACTCGTCATCTTGTTTAGAATCACTTTATATCTCATTTTCGTTTCAGTTGTCACATCCTGAGGACTCAAAACAAGTAAAGCACCCGTGTGGCCTCAGACGGGTTCTAAAACATGTCTAATCTCGAAGTAGAGCTCTTACACCATTAACCTGTCCCCCTGAAAAACGCTACCCCTACTAGAACAATGGCTTATTTAATGCATCCACTAGATGCAGTGTTGCAGAGGGGACAGGCTAATGGTTACACTGATGTATCAGCTGAGCCTAGAAAATATGTTTGAAAATGTTAGTCACCAGGATGTAATGAAACATAAAATGATACGCACAGTGAATCTTTACAAGGAGAAGAATACTGTTGTATTGCATACCCGTAGCAAGCTGGTCTTTTAATGTTGGCTTTGATGGCATGGTGTTTTATCTGGATGAGGTACAGAAGATGATTTGTTGATGTTTGTGTTTATGTTCTGCCTGCTTGGTCAGGTCAATCTTAATTGACTACCCTGAAAAAAATACATTTGGAGAAAAGAAATTGTAGAAAATCTTATCTAACAGCTTTCTGTGTGTAATGCTGTGCAGTTTTACCCAGATGACACAGCAGTAGACCTACTAAATCCAAACAGCCAGGATCTCAAGGCGGTGACACATCCAGTGCTGGGGATGTAAGTGTCTGATTGCAACCACACAATCACTTAATCATACCATGTTTAAAATGTTGCAATACAATGATGCATCAATGGAAATCCCCTAGACCAGTCTATTAATGTCCCAACTTCCACTTTCAACTTCCTACAGCTGGCGTCTTTTCATCTCTTTAGTCCTATTTTGGAAAGCATCCCAGAAAACATGATGGAATTTATTTATTTATTTATTTATTTTTTCCATCCAGCAGCTAAGCCTCTCCCAACCCTTTTCTAGCTTTTCGGAGGGTGATTGCATCAGATTTAGAAAAACAGATTTTGTAAAAAAAAAAAAAAAAAAAAAAAAAAAAAAACCTTTGAAAAGGAAATCTGCCATTTCCATTATTCAGGATTACAATATAATCTGATTCCTGGGTGAATGCTGACTCAATTATTCCATAGTTTAACATAAATGTAAACAAACTGGTAATCCAACAAAGCCATGTCTGATATCTGCTTCATCATGTTGGCAGTTTTTTAAATTTATTTTTATTTTTTATATTACCTAAGGTAGTTCTATCTGTAGCCACACAAGCTTCCTCCCTGCTTTGGGTTTCTGGTCACTGTCACACTCTGATCTAAACAGCCACCCTCTTCCAACGACATGGAGTAGCAGAGGGGAATGGAAACCACATGTAAGCACTGTTTTAGAATATAAACACATACTTGGTATGAAGCTGATGTTTTTAACAGCCTTCTTAATAATAATTAAAACTATGAATCACTGTCCTCTACTCTATTTTGAGTTAGACAAGTGGTTGCCTTCATCAGTGCTGAACATTTGTCTGCTTGACTTGGGGGTCGATTTGATTAGCCCGTACTCCATCAGGATAAAGCAGAATTTTATTACATCCTTTTGCAGCACTGAGTAGCTGTTGAGTGAGTGTGAGGAATGGGAAGGTCAGTTTGGCTGCAGGATTTATCCTGTGCTTTTCTAGAGTTGTAGATGATTTGAATTGCAGTATTCACTGCTGAAGAAGCCTTCAGCCTGTACCTGGAAGGGGTGGAAACACAGAAGATAGCCAGAAACCTCATCTGAAAGGGAAACAGGAGTTCTGTAGTAACAAAACAAACAAAAAAAATAAAACCTTTTCATCTTATTCCTAGTATGTAATAATACAGTATTGGTCATCTATTTTGCAATGCATGGCCAAAGTTGAATGAAACTGCTGAACAATGCTACGTTAACATTGAATTACATATTGCGCTAGGGGGCAAGGTCAATTTGCAGCTTTGTTGTAATTTTGCAACACACTGTTATGATGTGTAGTTTTAGAAGGTGCTCTTCTTTAATTCATATTGGGTTCATATGAAGTAACCACTCTTAATGATATAATCAACATGTTATCCTATGGATACTGTTAGTCAGTGTGAATGTGTGTGGAGTACGCCCTTAATCTGTTCTTCATCGTAGGAATTAGATTGTCATTAGTAATATTATTAATGGGACTGAAAATAAAGCAATGACCAGGTGGTTTGTTATTCTTTATGAAAGAAACTTCAGACTGCTAATTGCTTAGCAAAACTGCAGCACATATTTTTTCTGTCCTATTTTAGATGCAGCTCTTTGTTTTATCTCACTGTGGAGCAGAGACAGGGAACCCCTGGTGGCAGCTCTTAGTATTGCAGATCCAGGCTGCACTGTGTTGATCTCACTGGGGGAGTGAGGAAGGAGGATTTGAACGGGTAGACAGGGTGACATGAAATTTCATTTGCCACGAGGGTGTGAAGAAAATCAGAACTTGTTCTAACTTGGCAAAGCCCAACCACACACATTCTGCATGCTATGTGCAAATTCTGTAAACTTTAATATGTTCAACTATACGTAACTGCATTTTTCAGAGGTTTGTGGTTTGAGCATTCTAATTTTAAGATCAGGTGAGGTCTGTTCACATCCTACAAAGGTAGTTTGAAGTTATGGATGATGTTAAATCATCCAGAGAACATCCAAAAGAGAAATAAAAAGGCACACACCAAGTCCTTAACATTTTATGATGCTAGCAATCAATTCTGAGTGGCTGTGAGTTCTGTTGCTCTAATAATGAATTGTAGTCAGTTTTCTCTGTAGAAGAATTCACTCATATTATCTGAGCCTAGTCTAGGTTCCAAGTCCATCTGAGTACTCCATGATTTCAAAGAAAGTCCTTCAGCACCTCCAAATGCACAGCGCCATGCTGAGCCAGTGGCTAATCCCCAACCCTACATAGCTGCTGAGAGCAGATCAGACTCCAAGGTGTATGACTACAGCACATTGCTCATTATTTCTATGCAGTGCTAACCCCTTGCTGAGAGTAATGGAATTAAAAGACAGTGGCTCAATGCTTGTCCAAGGACTGCTGCCCGCGCTGCTGTGTCAAGGACTGGAAGGGAACAGTGCTCCTGTACTGCATACAAGCGGAATATAGGCTCAGCCAGGTCAGAATAACAGGAATCACATGCTGAGGCTATAAAACACTCATTCTTATAATTCTGTTTGCCCCACAGATAATGTTAATGATATAAAACTAGCAGGACACAACTCAGAGAGCTGTTTTCAAGCCTGTACTAATGAATTGGTGAATTTTTTTCTTGTCTAAAACTAGCAAGAAATTAAGAATTGAACTGTTTCCTGTGAATAAACCCTATATTACATTTTAGTGATGGTGGCACTATTGTTATAGTGGCTTTTAAACAGTACCAATAAATACTAGCATTTATATACTTGCACACAGTTACAGTATCATAGGTTTTAAAATGTAATCTGAGGGAAGGCAGTTTCTAAATATGTTTAGAGTTGTATTATTCCTTTCAAAAAATATGCCTCTACGCTTGACCTGATTGAACCTGTACCTTAGCTCGGTCTTTACATTCTTCTTAAATTTAAAGGGAAATACAAATTTCCCATCTATTTTTTTTTTTCTGGACAGCTGCAGGCCTTTTTGATGAGGAGGTCCCCTGGGCTCAGATGGTGAGGGGTCTCAGGATGAATGTGTCCCCTGGCCACTGAGCCCCAAGCAGGCAGCCCAGATCCTGCAAGCCCACATCAGAGAGCAGAGGTCTAGGACTGTCTCTGTAGGGGAGTCAGGGAGAGAGGGTGTCAGCCAGCTAGGGGAGCTGATTAAGGCTCTGCAGGTTGGGATGAGCAAACAGGAGAGGCCTGGAAACCTGTTACTAACTCTTTGCATTTGCCTTTTCTTTAGTTTTGAAAACCAGCACGCCATAATGGTTTCTTTTATGATATATGGTTTAATAAAATGAATTAAACAGTATAGCGAATCTTAATATACAAGCCATTTGATACAACCAGTCTGCTACAAAGAAATTCTGTCACATGAATATCAGGGCCTGATATATAAATTCAGAAGATATTTTTGCAAATGGGTTGTGATTGAAAAACTTACTTACCTTTCTAGGACGAGTGTGTGTACAGGACAAGACATTGTGTACCTGATTAAATATCAACCCTTTTTGGCAGGTATCCTTTATACAAGTCTCCAGGAACTAGTTTGTTTTCATTGACAGATAACACTGGCCCTGGTGATGAAAAGTTCTATACAGTACAGGATATTTTAGAAAAGGAACGGATGATTATTCTCTTTGATGTTACTTGTGGGAGGCATACTGTCTGGTGGAGCAGAAAATTATATAAATATGTTTGTAAGTGATCTTCTTTTCAAGATTGTGAAGAACCAGGAATTAGAAAAGAAGAAAGCAAGATCAAAAGAGATTGAAGCGAATAGAAGAATCGAGCTCTCTGTGTGGGTTGGTATCACTGTTTGTCAGCATGGGAGTTTCTCAAGCAATGTGACTGCATGCAGGTGGTGGAACTGGTCTACTTGTATAGGTATAAATAACAACTAAAGCATACAGATGTATATGTATAGCAAAGTGTAGCACTAGAGAGGATAGTGAATTAGTAAAGATGCCTTACTCTTAAGCAAGTATTATACAGGTACAATGTATGACCTAGAATTAACAAGATTCATGAATTATTGAACTGCTAAATAACAAGGCAGAACTGTACATATTAAATGTCAGTGGCTGGAAAATCAGCAAGCTGGAAATAATATCCCTGCTCATCACAAAGAGCACAAAAGAATTTTATTTTTAGAGAACTACTTCCCCAATGAAGGATAATGCACAGTACCTGTGTTCGTTGACATGCAAACTCAACAATATACTTGCACATAAACAATCACCAGAGATTACAGACCGATTTGGCAAATAATCTACGGCGGTTCTGCCAAAAAAACGAACTGTATTTTATTATTATCAGCGCCTATTCAAAGCTCATTCTGTTCAAATTATGTTCATGTTTTCTTGCTGATGGAAAACAAAAGTGATTTCAAAACGCTTTCAACTCAATCACAGCTGCAGATGGAGGGATGCAAGGCTCAGTTGAGCTTTATTAACAGAGGAATCTGCTTATTATGCTGTTTACTACAGATAATAATAATAATAATAATAATAATAATAATAATAATAATAATAATAATAATAATAATAATGGTCTGCATACCAGTAAACTGTTGAAACCAATTCAGCACAAAACTAACTTGTTTTTGTAGATTTTAAAATGCATTTTTTTTTTTTTTTGTGGGGACACAAAAATTGTAGAACCCTGATAATTGTCAGATAATGTATTTGGTTAACAGCCTGGCAGGTAACATCAATTCAGTATTTCTGATCTTATAGGGCTTGCTGTCGGGCCAACCTAGACTGTCCCACTCTGAGAAACCAGACCTCACCCCCCCAGAACAGTGACACCCAACTGAAGATCCAATAACTAAAGGAGCAACTCAGGACAGATGGAGGAACTTCTTAAAGGTACCCGTTACCATTGGAATACCATGGGGTCCTACACCCTATGGACAGTTTTATGGCAGGTATCTAAGCCCTGTATATATATTCCACTCTGTAGATGGGAAGGTGAGCGTGGACCTGAACCAAGAGTGATTTGAGCAGAATTCAACGCCTGAAGAAAGCGATTGGGCGGGAGCAAAGGAGTTTGAAGTAAACAAGTCAACACACTGCCACCTCAGGGGTTGCCATGGTGAGATGTACATCCTACTGCCATCTGTGGTATGAGTACTCTCAGTCTGAACCAAGTCCAATATCCCTTATACAAAGTCTCATAAGGTTCTCTCATGTTTCTGCTATGAATTTACTATGTTTTACTTATCTATGATTTCCTATGCTTTCCAAAAGATCTGCCTTCTCAAGGGTAAACACCTCCATGTATCTATACTTACAAGGGTAAAGCGTACAGTTTAACTGTATTGCAGATTTTTGATTACACACTGCATTTTATTTTCAATTGTTTAAAAAAAACAATCTTCAAATAGGTTGATACATCCCCCCCCCCCACAAATTAGGCTGACTTGGAGCTGGAATATACCATGGCTGTAAACAGATGGAAGAGACAGAAGGAGGAACATGTCACCCTCATACAGGGGGAGGTTCTGAAGATGGAAGAGGAGCTGCAGGCTGAAAAGGTGAGAGTCAACTGAAGTTGTTGATTTTGTTTGTAATTGATTCACTGGCATTATAGCTCCTTCAAACAAGTGGGAGAAAGAGAACTGCTTGAAATGGGCACAACATTTTTTTTTTTGTGATTACACTATGTAACACAATTTTTGTTCCTGGGTAGTAAGTGTTATTTCCTAATTGCTTATGCCTCAAAAGTATAGAAAATGGCTATTATTCCCCACAAACTTTGCTTTTGTGACCAGGACAATGATATTTAAAAATATCACTATTTCCAATGGGACATCAGGCAAATGTGTGTCTTTTCGTTCACATAAAGTCAGAAAAAAACAACATATGAATCCAAATTAACATGTATTTATACTAAAGTAATACAAAAATGACTACAAAAGGTTTAGAAGTGAGGAGTTTTTCGAGATTTACGATTATACTGTAAATTTGCCCGTTTTCCCATTGGAAATAGTGATATTTTGAAATATCATTGTCTTGGTCACAAAAGCAAAGTTTGTGGGGAATAATAGCCATTTTCTATACTTTTGAGGCATAAGCAATTAGGATATAACACTTACTACCCAGGAACAAAAAAAATAATAATAATTGTTACACTGTGTTATTATACCCCTGTTTTACTGCTTAATTTGAGATGCAACCGATTTACTTTCAGGAGAACTTAAAGATCAACAGATCTACATTCTCGCTGTTAAACCAATTGCCTATTTTCACCTGCTGAATCTACAGATGTTACCAAGCTACTAAACCACGGAGGCAAGGCCTGGTCTGGAAAGTCTCTGTTCAGGGTACTGGCAGTTCAGTGTGAGACTGAATGGTGATAGAGGTAGAGCTGTTCAGTGTGAGACTGATCGAGATAGAGCTGCAGTTCCGTGTGAGACTGAAGGGTGATAGAGATAGAGCTGCAGGTCTAGGTTGATGCTTCTTGTGTTGTGGTTCCAGGGTGAAGGGGAGCCTGCTGGGGAGATCTGGTGGCTGCAGAGGGAGAGGGAGGTCCTGGTTCTTCAGCTGGAAGTCCTGCGGAGGGAGAAGGGCAAGGCTGAGCGAGACCAGGACATGATGCACAAGAGATACTCTGAGGAGCTGGACTCTCACCGAGCACAGAGCCTGCAGGTCAGAGTAGACTGAGGTCAGGTTCCCACCAGGGCCTGTCTGTGGTAAAACTTGAAATAGTTTACACTTACTAGCAAGTATTTATTTGATATACCCATTTACATTATACATGTTACTAAAAGTAGGCTTTCATAACTTCCGGTTCCTGCATTACCATGAGTTCAAATCATTATGCAGATGGTTAACAGGATTACCTGGGATAAGAGATTGCGGTTTCTGAGAAAAAGGCGCTGGTGTGGATAAAGTGTAAAATATCGAATAAGGCTCCAATCAAATTGAAAAGGAGACAAATAGTTATAGTTCTTATGAATTCCTTTCAAAGCTAGGCAAGTGTGGGCAGTGACAAAATCTATTACTTTGAGCATTTCCACTGACATTGCCAAAGTAAATAATATTCTTTCATACCAAGATATATTTTAGTGAGTGCTGAGCGGGGATGCATCATCACTTTATTAAGACTGATAGTATCAGTGCGAGTACAGTATTTGAAATAAGATGGACTTAACTGAAACCAAAATAGCAAACACACGCCCAACCTGCAAATAACACTTGAATTAGATTTTCATTATAGAAAATGAGATAAATAAAGACAGTTTACTCAAGTGGGTTCACCCCTATTATATCATATGATAATATATCAATGGGATATATATATAGATATAATATATATATATATATTTGAACTCTAAAACTGACACAGATAGAATTTATTTATTTCATATTTTCAAAATAATATCAAAATCCCTTCAGCGATTTCTCATGTTCCATTTAGATTCAATAGAAGTCTTTTTGAAAAGCACAATTTCCTGGAATCATTCTCGCACTCGTTTTAAATTCAGTTTGGCATTTCTTGGGAGGCAGCTCCCCCTAGAGGCCTGCGGCGTTAATGTACTCTACCACAGTGCTTATTGGCAGGTTTTCCGTGCTTTCCGTGAGGTGTTTGAGGAACAGAAAGACGCCCTGGACCGCCGCTATCGGACTCTGCTGGTGGAACCCATCCAGAATGCTATGTACGTGTCTGCACGCAACCAGCAGCTGGAGGCGGAGAATGCACAGCTACATGGTGGTGAGGACCAGCGACATTTATTACAGCAATTTCGTACTTATAACATTGTATCTCATTTTAAAAGCTGTAGTGTTCCACAATCACGTTACATTTTACACTAAAATATTATCCATGTTTGACTGCTTACTCCATTATACCATTATTTAGCGTTCTGCTTCATCAGAAATGGTTGGGCAACCAGTTTGTTTATATTACCTGATGTAGACTTTGTTTTTGTATTATAATGTTCTTTGATAACTGCATTTGTATTAAGTATATCCTTAGGCAGACCTACCTTACAAATTAGTTACTGATTAAGTAAAAATGGTAGACTTGGGCAAAGTCTGGCGCATGAATATCCAAACAGCTCATATGCACAATGACTTTGTGTCTCAGCTAAATTTTTTTATATATATATATATATATATATATATATATATATATATATATATATATATATATATATATATATATAATCACAAGCCATTTTTAAGATCATCATTGAAAATGCCTTTATTGTATCCAAGCTTTTAATATTTCTGAACATAACTACCTTGCCATAAACCCTGAGCTTCCCATTTTTTTTTTTTTTTTTTTTTTTTATTGAGGTTGGGCATAATCTGATATATGTCTGTTTAACCTTCCTAAGGTTAGGTTATTTTATGTAATTCTATATGTTAATGTAACATTATTCAGCAGGTCTCAGTTACTTCTATAGGGTTTTTGGCCGTAACATTATGTACATTTCAATAGGCGCCACCAGAGAAGCACCAAGTAATAAACATGTTTTCTGCACTTGCACTTTAGCATTTGCAGAGCTGAGAGATGCGCTGTCTGTGAAGAAGGTTGCCAGAGGCTCTCAGCATCGTCTGTGAGATACTGCCATAACCTAAGATGGAGAAGGACCGCAGCATTGCGAATTAAAATCACACAGGAGTGTGCCTGTTTGATCAGCAACACTTTTTAAAGAAAAAAAAAACGATTACTCCCAGGGGTGTACTATAACACATTCCAATTCAATGGCTTCCATGACAAACCAAGTATGCCAGTTAAACACTGGCTCATCTCCTAGCACTTCTGTTTTCTCAAGAATCACAGCTTGGTGTAACAGCAAGGACATAACAATAGCAAATCAGATCTTCATCATCCCCAAAGTGCTGTTGGAATGACAATCTTACAGCAGCGATAACAACCCTTTAAAATGTGTTACCTCTCATTAACTTTATTGTAATGCTAAAACACTGGTTATACACGAATGTGTTTTTTTAAATATATTTATTTTACTGTAACTCAGAATAAGAACATTTTTCAAATGCAACACTAAAGCTACATTCCTGCATATCAAGTCAACATGTACCAAGCAGCAGCTGGAATTATACAGCACATCATTAACAGAGGGGGATTGCTTTGTTCACTTCAGTAAAAAATATAAAATAAAAAATATTGCAAAGAAATAAATCTGTTCTTTCCAGTTCTGAAAGGATCCTTCTCCAAAGGCTGTCCTGTAACAGTAGCTTCTCTAATTTTGAGTAGGTCTCATCTTGCAATGGTATTTTATTTTCTATAAAAAATATTGCAAAGAAATGTTAATATCCCAACTAACCGCCCCCCAAACAAAAAACAGTAAACTGCGGTGCTAAGAGAACTATTCTCCCCTAGCTGGCATGTGCATGAACGAGCAAAAAACCTTTCACAATGTCCCAGAGAATCGTGCCTCACTCTTCACAGGGCAAATGAAACAGCTCCTATGGTCAACTTACAAAAAGAAAAAGATCACAAAGATTTAAATCCCTTGATGGTTTAACACTTTGCATGATGTTGGGGTTTAACAGTTAAATAGATTATTTTACATATTTCTAAGATCCTGGATATAGTAATTATTAGGGAATCCATGCGAGGAGGAAAGGGGCTTAAGTACAAAAACCCACCCCCAAAAACAAACATTTTAAAAAAAGAAGCTACATGTTTAGGTCACTTTATTGAATAGAGAAACAGATGTAATATCTGTATTAAGAACAGAGCACCAGTGATCTCCAACTGTTCTGTACATAAGTGTAAACAAAGACATTATTTATTGGCAATTTTGTTGTAGTCCCAATGGGGTTAAAAAGTGATAAACTAAGAATATGTAAAAAGAAGACAAGGTTTACAAAGACAGGGGGTTGGAGAACACTGCCTTAAGTGACATACGAGGCAGTTACTGTTACATTACTTTTACCCCTATACAGTCACAGGCTCTTACAGATTGCAAGGTTGACACTGGAGAATTAAATCACACGTTCACATCTAAATTCATAAAGAATATCAGTGACAAATAAACGTTGGCCTTTTTTTCCTCAAGATAGCACAATTTATACATGCTATTGGTAAATGGTAGCTAGGCAGAAAGTAACATTGTATAAGAGCTGCAATGTATCAATGACAACTGTGGAAATTTAAATGGAACAAAAGAGGACCCATGCAACTTTCACAGCAAAATATATGCACATGATACAAAGCACCAAGAAACAATCAACAGAATAATAATGAAAACAAAAATCAGAGTTGCATCAAAAACAATGGAATGCAGCTTACATTTAGTAAATTATCTGCATCACAACTGTCCAGTTGTCTTTAACTTATTCAGACATTCAGTTATAGCCACACGTTGCTATCAGTGGTTTCTGTTGAGCAGTTGACTGGCCAAACAGGGGTCAAGTGTGTGCTGCCCTTAGTAGTTTTGATGTAGCTGACAGGACTCAAAATATGATCCAGCAGACTACCCAGACGCTCACTATTTCTTCCCTAGGGATCGAATCTAACACCAAATAAATAAGGTCATTGTTCAGAAGGAATTATACCATAACCCATACATTTTACACATGGTAGTATAAGTGAATGGCCACTGCAATAAAGAAAACAGAAACAAAGAAGAGTGGAGTAAGCTGCAGGCTAAACAGTGCAACAGAGTAAACAGCGTTGACGAGCATGGAGCAAGAGATGACAAAGAGACGGGTGATGTTGCTGCTGTGCTTCATGACAACAGACATGAGCAACCCATTCAGAGCTTGGGTAACCACGATCACCCCCACCCACCGTGAGTAGCCATCGAAAAAGCCGCTGCCCTCGGCACTGGCGAGGTGGGTGCCTGAGTTCACTACAATCCCAAAGAAATAGAGAAAGAGGTTCTGCAGGTTCAGAGGCAGTCTCTGAGTCTTAAGGATGAGCTCTGTGTAGACAGCAGCCAAGCCAGACACAATGCAGTACACAAACACCAGTAGCAGGCCCAGGACAGTGATGTGAAACTGTGTTCCAGATATGGCTTCATCCACCTTATGCTTGGGTGTGTCCATGCTGCTGTATGTGTGGCATATCCCTGCTGCCATCAGCAAAGCCAGTGACAACCACTGCCTGCGACTAAGCTGTTTTCGCAAGAAGGCGCTATAAAGGAGGGCTGTGGAGGCAATTTTGAAGTTGCTCAGGACCTGGAAGGTACTGGGGTCCATGTGGATCTGCATGAAAACCACCAAGTTATTGTTGACTGCGTAGAGCAAAGCTGGGAGCACGTAGGGGACAACGTGTCTCCAGGAAACTGCAAAGTGCAAGGAGTGTCGATCTCGGAGAAACAGCAGCCCCAGAGATACTATAAACTTGGCCAATTCTATCAGAACGACACAGGATGAGGAGCTGAATGGGATCTTGTCGTCTACTTTACACAGGGTAATCAATGGGGCGTGGGAGCCATAGATAAGCACAGACAATGCAAGGAGAAGCCCCCAGCAGACCTGTGTGACCCTGTACCCTTTTTCAAGAGCAGCCAGGTCTGCACATTCCACATTTTTAATTGTAATCATGCTTTAGGAACAGCAACACAATCCAGATCATTGGGTAATACATACAAACAGACAGCTTCATGCCAACCTACTGCAAAAAGCAAATGGTGGGCTCAAACTGCCAATGCAACTGTACCAGCCTGGATGTAACTTTTCTACTGATTACACATTATGTGGACCACCTTTATACTATAGTACAATGGAAAACATGATGTTATACGACAGGTTTCAATCATTGACAATACCGACAGCTCAAAGAAGGCAAAATACAAGTAACCAGTTATCTGAGTGATATTTTTTTATATAATAAAATACTGTGTATATCCCTGACAATATAAGAACTAAAAACAAGGCGGCAAAGTTTGGCAGTCCAGTGGTAGTCTATTATTTTCTGAATGCACTTTGACAAGTTATCCTCTCTTAAACAGTGTATTTGAGATTTCTACTGTACTTAAACCCATACACCCAAGGGTTAAACAGGGACGAGTGCTTTATTTCTAATCTTACGAAGACTGGAACATAAAAATATTTCACACTTACTGAATTTAACTGTAGTTTCAATCATTTCGTATCTTATTCCTGACAAAAAAAAAAAAAAACAAGCTGCATTTAGTTTTTTTAATTTGTTTACATCTGATAAAGGTTTAAGGCAAGTAAACAAATATTGTTTACATCTTAAAGATTTAAGGCAAGTAAAGTAAAAATTCTAAAAGACTGTGCAGTTGCAAAAGTAGATTCTCGTTGGCGCAACAAGGAATTAGTAACTCCTTGCAACAGAACTTTTACGAAAATCAATTTTAAAATGCAAAGTCTTGGACCATGTGTTGCAAACTCTTATTTACAACCTGTAAATATCTTTAAACTTTGTCCCAAAACTAACCACACCACCGCAGAATAAATATAACATTAAAGTCTATCAGAGTAATAAATGCAAAGAAAAGCGTTCTGGTTTAATATTGCTTCCAGGTACCAATTCCTTTTCTTCGCCTCCAGTTGGCAGGATTGAGGTTTCTTCTAGTTTGGTCCTTTTTTAATGGAGTTGAAATAGTCCTTGATGGTCTTTTCTATATTAGGGACATCAAAGTTCTGTGCAGCGTAGATGCCTGTGCATGTTCCTATTAACACACCCATCACAGCAGAGGAGCGTAGCTTTGCTACTACATATCCAGCCAGAAATCCCTTAAGAAAGGGAGAGGCCAACAAAGATCCACCCTGAAAAAAAAAACAAAAAACTGGTTATTATTAGTCCCATTAAACACAAGGAGTCATTTGACTGTGCATTGTTAAACGTTTCATTTTTCTAAGTTATTTTAAACTACAAAAGGGCCCCATTTTACCTATCTGTGTTCTATAATCGTAAACGTAACTGGGTGCCCGAATTTACTGGTCTGATTTCAAACTTCGGGCTGGCCTGAATTCTAAAGTCTGAATTCAGGCTGGAAGGAAATTATATCACTAAATGTCAATCAAAAATGTTGTAGGGGGTGGGAACATACCATATAACAGGACATTATGGCCGTTATTAAATTCGGCAGATTTGCTACCTTGGTGGAGTTTGATGGTTTTGGAATTGCCGTTTTTCACCTAGCACGGTCACAAAGAAAAATGCAACGCAGTTTTGCATTAACACTTAATTCCAAAAAGCTTCAAATAAATGTTTACTTAATGAAATGTCTGCTAAAACAGTATCCCATTTACAGTAATAACAAAATCTTTATAGAGCCTCTTTCATAGTGGACCACCATCACAAAGAACTATACAGAGGTAGGCTATGAACTATGCATTATATGCAGTCACTTACAATAGGACACTGATTTAACATCTCATCTGCAGGATGGAGTACAACAAGGTTAAATGACTTGCTCAGGGTCACACAGTGAGTCAGCGACCTTCTGGTTACAAGCCCTGGACTTCAACCACTGGACCACAATGCCTCCTCGTTATACTAGCATCTACAATGTCACTACTACAACTTGGAGAACAACAAAAAGGCATTCTAATCAGACTTGCAAGCACTGGTAAAATCAGCTGTTTTATACGGTGCAGAACTAATTTATTTTAATGTTTTGTTTACGGACTTTGAGATACCAGCACGGTGGGTGTCTTTAGAAATATCTACCACGTATCAGCAATAACAATATACCATTTTGTTACAGACTTTCTAAAAAGTCTGGCATAAACAATTTTTGGCTGTTAATTAAACCCTTGAAAAAAGAAAAAACAACAAAAAAAACCCACAAAAAATGCTTAACATAAAAAAAAGAACAGTCCTACTACAGTAGCAGGCACAGTTTACACTGCCTCTGGGTTTCTGATCGCATCAGATCAATTCCAGATTTTTTAAATCCTTTGATGGAAATCTCTGTCTACTTTTAATGTTTTCAAGCAAGTTGGCTTCATCACTGCCACTCTCATATCCATTTTGACATCTGACACATTATTTCTCTTGTCCAGCACTTCTTTCCCTGTACTGCTTACCAGTCTGCCAGAGGTACATGTACTGCATGAAGCAAATGTGAAACAATACCTAGATGGATTTAATCTTTTAAATCATTGACAAATTGACTGTAATACTGTCTACAGCAAATGCACGTCTTGACCCAACCCGCGTTACAACTTGGAAAAGTACTGAAACGACCCCCTCCCCGTCCATGGAAATGAGGTAAAATATACTGGACACTGGGCAGTAAAGGGTTCATATAATCACATGAAGCCTTGGCAGTGGACTATGAACCCCAAGATATGTTTGTGTAAGTTACTGCCAGTCAAGGTGCTGTACCTGTCAGACCTGCGATCAATTACAATTGTAATTCATTGCAGTTACAATGTAATCTTAATTGTAGTTGAACCTTGGCACACCTGCATAACTGTAATTACCATATAATTAATCAATTACAGCTCAAATACACACCTTGCCAAGCTTAATCATTCCCAATTCCATGTTGTGTTTAACACTGAGTGAACATTCTTTTCATACTTTCAACCACTTTTAGTGACCCCATTTGCTTGAACAAAAAAAAAAAATGTATACAGTAAGTCTCTGTATTTGTACCTGTGATTACTGCTTGGTAAAATAAACACCTTAATGTCTGTAGCTATTACTGCAGCATAATTATAACTAATTATTAAACAAACTGGCATTGTAATTTCAGCAAAAAATGGTGCTGTGATTGTAACAACTGTAACTGGCCCCAGGTCTGGTACCTGTGGTATCCCTGCCTGCACCTCCTCCTCCACTCTTTTCTGAATGTCCTCCAGCTGGTTTTTAAGATGAGCCAGGTCCTTCAGCTTATTCAGAGCATCCTGAAACAGGACCAACAGACAGGCGGATTAGGAACAGTCGTTTATTACTTCTTAAAAGTAATTTAATTACTGCATGCAGAATATGCCACAGAATCTGCAGTGATGAATGAGCTGTTTAAAAAAAAAACACAAAAAAATAATTATGACATATAGAAACACAGAAATACCCAGTCTTGTTTTAATTTATTTTTTAGTATACATGGTAAGATGCATACGTATGCATCCAGACTAAACATTATCGGTTGGTTTTACAGACAATAAAATAAAGTTATGCGCATGCATTTGAACGCGACGGTGCATCTTGAAACACTGCTGAGCGTAACAGTAACTTTGCTGTATTTACTTTGTAACAGGGGTTCCCGTCTCAAGTAAATAAAGGCCAATATTTCGGGACACACCAGTTATTGGACCTATTCTATAGATACACTGCCCGTGTTGTTTTCATTTCATACTGTCTTTCACAACATTACCGAAAAAAGGCGGTCGCTACTTTTACAAAAAAAAAAGACTCCCTGTCCAGTCTCTTTACATTGTCTTTGTTTTCAAAACGGGTTCATTATAAAGTTCACAATTTGTCCCTTGCAACTCACTCTCACCTTGTCGTCCGCCATCTTTGCCCGCTTCCTTCTGAGTTTGCGTGTTGACCCGGGGCCCCCCTCATCTCGTTTAACCGGTCTGCCTCCAGACAGTCCTAATATGATCCATATGTCGACTAGTGGCTCGTCTGCTGTATTGCAGTAAGAAAGATCAGATGTAGTAATGTTTAACAACTGCCCAGAAATACTGCACACACTGCAGGATTAAAGGCCAGCTCGCCCTAGTTAGCTAGTGATCGTTAGGCACGTCAATACAGCTTTATTGATTAGAACAGATCACGGTACATTATTTAAATGCAACCTCTTATTTTTAATTACACTCAGCCGTGCAGCAAATGAGGGTTAAAAGCTACAGAACGGAAACGGAATTACCGCAATTTAATTCAACTCGACAATTTTGCGGAAGGGATGCAGTTTGGATGCAAACAGTCGCTTATAACTAAAGGGATATATGGCCAAAATACAGTATTTCTAAACGACTTTACAAAACCTAGAATTAGCAAAGGTTAAATACTGTTTTTTTAAACATAGTATTTTTTTTTCTTTAATATTAATGCAAGTGATGGGACGTATCAACACAAATTTAACACTTAACCCACACTCTCAAAAATACAAAATTCTGCCAAATCTGCTTGTTAGGCTTTGTTAGTGAATTTTATGACATAAACAGTTAGGAATATACATAAATTATTAATTTATTTATGAAATACAGGTTAAAACGTTACTGCGCATTTCCTTTTAGTTCAGGGCTTTGACAATCAGATATAATCAGAGGTTAGGTTTAGGTTTAGGGGTAGGGGTAAAGGATAGGTTTTAGTTGCATATGATGTGGCTTACTGAAGTTGGAGATGTATTTTGTTTTACTGTATTTTTGTAGATAATCTTACATTTTTTTCCCCCTCACATTTTTTTTTTCTTTAAATTAATATAATAGGCCACGGATGATAATCTTGTTATAATTTTATGTTTTTGAGTGTGTTTAAATTATTATGGACCCTCTAGTGGGCTCTATGGCTACTACATCCAACACTCCCCGTCCTGAACTGAAAGGTAATACGCAGTAATGTTCCCTTTCAATTTGAAGATGACCGCCACCAGATAGGTATGGGATATTCCTACCCTTTGTGTAGGTATTGCTGAGCTCTCTATACCAGAGCTGCCGAAAGGCCTCTTCCCATGATGACGCACTCGGTCCCACCTACCAAGAGAATAAAACCATCACAGGAAGATCTTCCTCTTTTTCCTATTGAAGACAGTATGGTAAAACCTCTGTGTTGAGCTGAGTGTGTTGATAAAAATAGCTTCTCAAGTCGAATCGAGTCGGTTGTATTTCCCCTGCATTCGTGCTGAAAGCCGCTTTCCTGGAATCAACGATTTAAAAAAGAAAGTCCTTTATTGCCTTTCTGTCTCTCAGCAGCCTCCCCTCTTGCATGGTTGTCAGCTCCTTTTTATCTGTCTGTGGTATGTGAGCGACTGTCTGTGCAGTCATCCGCGAATGATTGTCTACTCTTTCTGAGGGTACACATTTTCCTCCTCGTGGCTAGGCTTTGCCGTGTCCCTGCTGTCGAGTGACCTTCGCAGCCACGTTCTCCTCCACGGGGCTAGGCCTTGCCGCATCCCTGCTGTCAGGTAGCTCTGCTGGCACAGACCCGCCGCTACAGTGGTTAGGGCCTTGTACGAAAGATGTACTCTCCCTCCCTTTGCTATCTTTCCTTCTTTTGCTGTCTGCTTAAACTTACCCACTGCGCCTTCGGCCTTGCGTCCCGTCCCCTCCCCCCCTCCCCCTGGTGCATGCTATGTGCTGACCAGGTGTGTGTGTGTGTGTGGGTTTACCACGTGGTAGGGTAGGCACCATGCGTAGCGGTCTTCCGGGTGCTGCAGTACCACGGCGTGCGCAGAGCCAGCGAGATAGTCCTCTACGGTAGTGCACAACAACGCTACATGGTACGTGGTGCATATAATGCCCTCAGTACTCAGTGTACATGGTGCTCGGTATGCACAGTGCACCTAGTGCACATGTGCTAGTACCTCTACCACTCTAGTGCGATTACGCATGGTACGCAGTTCACGTAGCGTACAGTACCCGGTACGCACGGCGCTTGGGACGCACAGTGCAAGCAGTGCACATGGTGCATGTTGCGCTAGTTGCATAGGCACTGCTCAACCTAGCGTATAGCTCACAGTGCTGCACAGTAACCAGGGTACTCGTTGTGCACGGGGCTGCACTCCACTGTAGGCTATGCGCTGCCCGTGTGACTGCACGTAGTCCAGGCTAGACACCCCTGTCCAGTTACTAAGCTGTGTTTACTCTTTTTCTGTGTAACAGCCTACATCGCTTTGTGATTGCAGTCTGCTTAAAACCCTACAGCGCTCGCTGTTTTGTGTTTTCCTCTGCTATTGCAGTTTAAAAAGAAAAAGAGACCCGTGATCCTCCACCAGACCCCGGCTCTGCCGTGCCCAGCTGTGGAGTTGACTTTGCTGGACTGCCTCAGCCCACCCTCTCGTGCGCTTACAAATTTCAGTTCACCCACGTTGCCATGGTGTCTGTTGTATTACCCTCACAGCTTGCTGTTGTATGTGTGTGTGGTTTTATTTCACTGCCTTGTAGTTTAGAAATAAAAATAATACAAGCGCGATTCCTCCACCAGGACCCAGCTCTGCTGCACCCCGCTTTTTGCTTATGCTGGCTTGTTTCAGCCCGCCTACTCGGTGAGCTGGTAAAAACAAAACAAAATTAGTTGCCCGCATTGCCGTGGTAACTTATTTTTACTTGCACAGCTTGCTGTGAAGTGTGTATGTATTCGTTTCTTTACTTCCTTGCAATTTAGAAGTAAGAATAATACAAGCGTGATTCTCCACTCGGTCCCAGCTCTGCAGGGTCCTGCTGTTGAGCTAAATCAGCAGGCTTATTTTAGCCCACCTACTCGGCGCTCTTGGTCACCCTCCTGGCATGGTGAATGTGTTTCTCCATAGCTGAATGGCTGTGTGTATAAGCCTATATTTTTTCCTAATGCTGCCTTTGCAGTTAAAAAAGCAGTACACTTTTATTCCTGCCTAACATCCTTGAGCCTGTGTTCCACTCTGACATACGCTATGTGTTGCCATGTAGTGTGACTGCACATGGTCCAGAACCAGGTTATCGCCGCTCTGCACCATGATACAGCACCGTGCGCTCCCCTGTACTGCTCTCCTGATTGCCTACCGCAGCCACTCGAGCCTGTGTATCCACCCCAGTATATGCTATGCGCTATCCAGGGTTGTGTTGACTTCACGCAGTTAAGGCTGGGCGCCTCTCAGTGCTTCGGCACCCTCGATGTTAGATGCTCCATGCCTCGGTGCTTAGCGCCGCAGCATGTCAATAACACCTGCACTCAGTGCCCCCGATGCTTCAGTGCACCAGTAGTGTATTCTACCTCACTCAGTGTCCTCGGTGTGTCTGTACCCTTGGTGCCCGAGTGCTTCAATACACAGCTGAGCCATACGTGGCGTTGGGAGCCCCTGGCCAGGCAGCAGGCTCAAGCCCTCGCTGTGGCCCCAGCTCAGCCGATCATGGCCGGAGCTGACCCCACCTGTACCGGTGATCGTCCTGGATGTTACAGAACCGAATTTCAGCTTTGCTGAGGAGGACCATTGCGATTATGTCGCGGCCTCATCGGAAAGTGGCTCCTTCCTTCAAAAGCAGCCCTTACCTCCCCTGACCATTACTTTCGACCAGCGGTTGAGGAATTGCTTCAACGCTCCCACCGAGAACACAAGGCACCTCGGCAAGTAGAGAACAAGATGCTGGCATCCACTGTAATCGCCAGGCTGTCTGGCCCAGCGAATGGTTTATCACACTGGACTGAAAGAATGTTTGACGAATGATCAACATTCCTGTGGATCCAGTGCACAGGAAGTATCTCCGCTCCGTCTTACAGGGGAGCGTCCTGAGTTTTCCGTGCTGTGATTTGGCCTCTCATTACCCCCCCCCCCTGCACATTTTCAAAGTGCATGGATGCCATCTTAGCTCTCTTGTGGCTGCAAGTGATCAGGGTGCTGAATTACCTGGATGACTGGTTGATCTGCCCAGTCGCAGGAAGGAGCAGTGGCCCACACAACTATTTGTGATGAAGCATCTGTTTGAGGCTGGGTCTCGCCCTTAACGATGCCAGAGCCAAATAATAGCAAGCCTACCTGTTGGACAATAGAGTAGCTGCCATTTGCAACTGTCTGGCCCTGTTCAACAAGGGTTCACAGTACAATTGGTGTTGTGCTGTTTGTACACGGCTCCAGCATGCGTATTTGGGAAGATGGCAGCAGGGTGTTGCTGCACACCAACCCCGCTTTCCTCCCCAAGGTGATTACAGTCTTCCACATTAACCAATCTGTGGAACTGGAGTATTTTCATCCACCTCTGTTTGCTTCTGTGGAGAATGAGAGACTAAATTTCCTCTGTCCAGTGCAAGCATTGAGATGCTATGTGCATAGGACAAGAGCTCTGTGTCAATCTGACCAGCTCTTTGTCTGCCTTACGACAGCCCCACTCTAAGCAGTGTCTGTCACACTGGATTGTGGACAGTCTCAACTGCGTATGATGGTGCTGGCTTGCCTCCTCCGGGTAGGGTAGCCGCACACTCCACTAGATGGTTGGCTACATCTTGGGCCCTTTTCAAGGGCGCCTCGATGTCTGATATTTGTACTGTAGCTAGTTGGGCTATGCTGCATACTTTTGTCAGGTTCTACCGTATCAATGTGGTAGACCCTGTATTGCCTTCTTAGACACAAGGGTCCTTGAGGGTGTAAGTTCACACCGGTAACCCCTGGATTAGACAGTGTTGTCCGTCCCTCAGTTGCTGCCGTTTCTTCTCCCTCACAACGGCTTTGGTATAGGTTAGGTCATACCTATCTGGTGGTGGTCATCTTCAAATTGAAAAGGAAGGTTAGGTTACCTACCGTAACATTGGTTCCCTGAAAGAGAAGATGACCACCACCTGCGAGGTCGCTTCAGTCGCCCTCACGGGTTCGATGGAAAAAGAGCAGGATCTTCCTGTGAGTGATGGTTTTATTCCCTTGATAGGTAGGACAGAGTGCATCATCACAGGAAGGGGCCTTTTGGCAGCTCTGGTATAGAGAGCTCGGCAATACTTACCCGAAGGGCAGGAATATCCCATACCTATCTGGTGGTGGTTGTCATCTCTTTCAGGGAACCAAGGTTATGGTAACCAAGGTAACCTAACGTCTTCACCTATATTTCATAAATAAATTAACAATTTCTGTAGTTTCCTCACTTTATTGTTGTTTAAATTACCTATTAAAGCTTACCGAGCAAACATTTGGCTGAATTTTTTATTTTTAATTTACATACACTTTAAGCCAGGTCGTGTTTTTTTAATTCGCCTCTCCTAACCGCAAATTAATCGATTTGGAACATGTAACATGAGTATAAATTGCGTGAGCTGTCGCTAAAGGAATGGAATTGTTTTGCTAACTATTACTAAAAGCACACACCTGTCTGGGGGAGAGAATTACTTCCTGTGAGGATCGATTCCATCAATCAGACCTATACAGCTTGCTGATTTGCTGTCTGATTGAGGCGGAACTGTGCGAAGCAGAAATAAGTATTACATTAATACTTAACCCCAAGGTTAAACGAGAAAGAGTGCGGGTGAGTGCATAATTCTCTATAACGACGAAATTGCACAATTTTGATACACATTGTTTACCATACAACATTTCAAGCAATATGATTTTAATACATGTTATGATGCTCCGGGTAGAATTTCCACTGCAATTAAACAATTCAACACATTTATTGAAGCCGCTCATGCAATTCACACTCACGGTACATGTTCAATAAAATCAATTAATTTGTGGTTAGAGAGACGAGTTAAAAAACATGACCTGGCTTAGTGTCAAAATTCTGGAGCCACTTGGCAACCCTGGAGTTAAGTGAACTGTACCCAAAATCTGAATTATTAACCTGCCAAAATCTAAAACAACGCTGTCCAAAATGCACAAATAAGTACGGTAATGAATGATTACAATATTCAAAACTGTGATCACAGCCAAAGGATGTGTACCAGTGTGCAGTAAATGAAAACACGTTCCACTACAGTACAGTTGATTGGAATATGGAGACTATACATTTCCTGCCCCAGTTTCACATCAAATCCAACAAACAGGTCTTTTCTCAGGTCTCTCATCTGCTGGCTTCTGGGTCTAGTGCCACTGGCCACCCGTTAATGAGATGTCTCCCATACTTGTCACATTTATTTATTTATTTGTTTGTTTAAGCTTGAATGCTACCGCCCTTTCCCAGCTTCTGCTCCCTTCCACTACATCTTCCTCAAAAAGATGTAGTGGAATTTAACATTTAGATATACATGCTATTTATCCAATTCTAATTTATTTATTTATTATTTTAACTTTTTCCTCCCCAGGACACCTGTACTTTTTTTCATTACAAAAATACTGCAACTCCTGTTTCTAATTCCCACTTAACTTGTGTCTCGCACATGCGCTCCTTTGAGCCACGGTTTACTCGCAACGCCTGGATGAACACAGCAAATTCATGATTCAAAGCAGGGAGGCAAAAAAAGATGTGTGCCTTTGCCGTTATCATTATTAACCTGGCATGTTAATAGTGTGAGTTGTGTATTTTGATTGATTCAGCAAGTTGGTCACTTCAAAAAAATATTTATTATATTAAAAAAAAGTAGATACACTGGTGTTTCAATGTAAAAAAATTAGAAATGGAAGTTTAATGCAATCTTTATAATGCACTGTATACTATTCATGTCAGCAATTTATATTTATGGCAACAATAGTCTACTTATTTAAATTGTAATCTAATCAATTATGGAGAGTTAGCAGAATACAGCAGTGGTTGTGGTTTTATTTTGTGATTGTGGGTTCTGAAATTAATAGCATTTAAACTCAGAAGTTTAAAGTACCCATGTTTTCTCAGTATAGCTGCTGGAATCATGTCGAAAGTCTAAGTAGTAAGTACTGGTACTCCATGTCTTAGACACACTCATATTAGTTCACTATTGGAATGGTATTTAAGTACACACTACTACAAAAAAATAAGAAATAAGATTTGTTTTTAGCAGTTTTTAATCCATCAACACATAATTGTAATTCTTACTCTTTACGAAAATAAATGAAAATATCCTATTGAAAAAGTGCATTATTATCTCTAAATCTATTTAACAGGAATATATACACTGACAAACTCTTTGGAAGTGGCCCCAGTGCGGTGTTGCTGCATCCGTTTTCCAAGGGAGTTCTTATACAGAAGACAAGCTCTTTTATTATTAATTTCTCAGCGCTGTTCTGAGTAGAGAATGGTTTTACAGTTCTCATTAATCCACTCTCATCCATATCACCCCTGGTACAGACTGGATGTAGGCCCTTGGTTGCCATGGGAACAGATGTAGGTAAGGGATAGAGGCTGGCAGCTGCAGCCTGTGATCAGCAGATGACGGAATGTGAGAGACATCAATTGCCAGCCTCTTGTTAAGGAGGACCTGGAAGAAAGAGTGAAGAAAAGCAGTACATTTCACACAGGCTGCTGATAGCAATGCCTTATTTAGTGCAGCTTATTGGATGGCTCATAAGTGCTCATTAGAGTACAAAGCTGTTGTATGCTACAAAGTGGAAGATACCAATGTTAACTTAGTTGGATCAGGTAACCTTGACTTTGCTTTAAAAAAACAAAACAAAACAAAAAAAGCACTTTCCTGGGAAAGTAGGGCTAGAGTGCCTGTGGAAATCAGGGCTCATCAACAATGGTCTTTTAGGCTTGCAAATACTAGCCTGTGTTTCTCAAGGATGAACATGGCTTCATAACACCACAGTAATTCCCAAGGTAACCAATAAATGTTTTCAGCTGCATTGAACACGATTTGCAAGCAACCTTAAGGGGAGTATTGGGGGGAGGAGTAGATGTAACAATGCAGGAGCTGCAGGGATATTAAATACAGGCTACTTGAGGAGGAGTTGCAAGCAGCTTTCTCAAAACAGAGACAGCAGCATCAATCCAGCAGCAGTGTCGGAGAGAGGGAAGAAGGCATTGAAGTTCCATTAATTACTGCTGCCGTTGGTGCACACATTGTAACCCCCTTGGCATGCTAGATTGTTGCACAGCGGTCTGTCAGAGCAGTATTAGCAACAGCTGGGCTCTCAGAGTGAGATGTACTGTGGCTAAACGAGGCAAGACTGGAAAACTACTCAGCTCTGGGTTCCGACATGCTAGGGAAAGACTACATGCTGGCTATCATCCTAGTCAACTGTGATGGTAAGTAGTTTTTAAAACCTTAGCTGTTCACAGATTACAATCCTGTTTCATTGTCTCTCTAGAAGTGGCTTAAGTTTCAAGCTTCTAACTACAACTGACATGCAGTAATAAACGCATTGCAGCTTTGGAACACCTAGTACATTTACAGTTGCTTGACTGTATAAACTACATCGGTCTATTGCAATATGTCTAATGTGTACATATAGTATAAGATTAGGGCTTCCCTTGATGAAACAAGTTGTTTTATGAATAACAATTACAAATAATATTTAAGTAATTGGCATCTGTGGTTTAGCTTGTTATTTACTGTGTGATTGTGAAGCAATGTGCAGGTGTGTTATTGATGCGTTAGTATAGCTTGTGTTTGGCACCAGATAAAGGTGTTGGGTTGACAGAAACTTGTTGTTATTTGTTTGTGTGTATTTAAACCCCTACCAGGGATTGTTTATTTAGGAACTGACAATAGTGCAAATTTGCTGTGTATTCACAGACCTGTGGGCCTTTTTGCAGTGGGAATTACTTGTTGAAACCAATGTGATACCTAGAGAGGATCCCTTTACCTACACGTAGGCACCCATAATGTTTGGAGAAAGCAAAGCCCAGCCCATTTCTGAAGCACCTGTCATTTTAATTGATAATTTCAGCATATATATTTTCAAGTAAAAGTACAGTTGGTTGAGACAGATATTGTTCTCATTGACATTAAAACTGCAAGACAGCGCTATAAACGCCAGTGTGGGTAAACTCAGAATTATACAGTAATAAATACACATGTACTGTGCAGCTCAGAATCTAGGTTTAAACTGTATCTCAACTGTGTGTTTTATATCTTTGTTTGATATACAGCATTATTCAACTACAGGTGAAAGATTTGATACAGCATAGGAGCAACACAGCTTGTTGGTTCATATGGACAAGTCCAGACAGATACATACTTGTGTCCCAAGAGGTTAAGAGCTACTGCTTAATCTAGAAGGGGGCGCTTTTGAGTAAATGAAGCATCTCCCAGAAAATATATTCTTTCCCAGAATTGTCATATTAGGTATTTCCTGAAGGAAAAATCCATGGTTTTACCTAACACTATTAATATATGATCTCAACATGCCTGTTTTGATATTCTTGTTCTCTTCAGATGCAATGCTCATCTTTTATTTGCTGTATTGGGCTACTTTTCCTTACAAGCATACGTTTTATTTCTTTATGCCCTGTGTTTGCTTCTTTCTGTTGAGGTTGTTGTTTATAGCTAGACTAGATGTTATCAGAAAAAAACCCTGCTTGCTACTCAGCTGTTTGCCAGTATTAGGGACCACCAGTACAAACCCAGGAGGGCTCTTGAAGCTTATGGAGGCATGTCTGATATGCATCAGGACTGCTCATAAATGTTGTTGCATGAACTACAGTAGATGTGAAACCGGGCAGTGTCAGTCAGTATGAACACAGAAACCAATGATGAAAGAGAGATTGTGTTGAATCAAGCCCTTCAGTATTTTTTGAAATCTCTAATATTTACTGTCCCTGCTGTTTATTGATTAGCATGAAAGAACCACACTACACTTCATAATATTTTACAGCTGATTGTTCAAAATACACATGAGTCTAGATTCTGAAGGCTCTTTGCACCAAATGTATATGAAAAACAAGTTTATTTATTTATTTATTACATTTATGTATTGTTTTCATACCAAAGTTCCCAGACATATTATCTGCCATAAATAAAAACATATTCAAAGATTCAGATTTTTTTTTTAAAAAGTAGGAAATAAGTTACATTAAAACCCAAAAGATAAAAATGCCATTTTATAAAAGTATGTTTTCAGTCTCGACTTAAATATTGTAACTGGCCAAACGAAGGTCCATAGTTTAGGATCTCTAAAAGAAAAAGCCCTATCTCCCGTGTTAGGTTTTTGACCCTAGGAATAACCAGCAGCCACTCTTCCTGTGATCTAAAGATTTTCTGTCAGTAGCTCCTGCAAATAGCTAGGTGCTAATGCATTCAGGGCTTTATAGGGTAATAGCACAATCTTAAAATCAATTATATGTTGTACAGGGAACCAGTATAAGGAGGCTAGGACAGGGGTAATATTCATCTTTCCTAGTTTTAGTCAGAATTCTAGCGGCGGTATTCTGAGCGAGCTGTAGTCTGGACACCACATGTTTTGGGATACCAGATAGGAGTGCATTACAGTAGTCAATTCTTGATGAAACGAAGGCATGCATTAGTCTCTCAGCGTTGGATAAGGAAATCATTGGTCTAAGTTTGGCTATATGTCTCAAATGATGAAAAGATACTTTAGTAACTTCACTAATATGAGTCTCAAATGGTAGATCAGGATCAAAGATGACTGGCAATTTCTTCATTTCAAAATTAAGTTTTGATGAAAGACTGCTAGGGTCAAACTCATGCAATCCCACAAGCATAACCGTTTTATCCAAATTCAGTATTAAAAGGCAGGTACAGCTGGGTATCATCCGCATAGCAGTAGAAGTTCACTCATAAGAACATAAGAAAGTTTACAAACGAGAGGAGGCCATTCGGCCCATCTTGCTTGTTTGGTTGTTAGTAGCTTATTGATCCCAGAATCTCATCAAGCAGCTTCTTGAAGGATCCCAGGGTGTCAGCTTCAACAATATTACTGGGGAGTTGATTCCAGACCCTCACAATTCTCTGTGTAAAAAAGTGCCTCCTATTTTCTGTTCGAATGCCCCTTTGTCTAATCTTCATTTGTGACCCCTGGTCCTTGTTTCTTTTTTCAGGCTGAAAAAGTCCCTTGGGTCAACACTGTCAATACCTTTTAGAATTTTGAATGCTTGAATTAGGTCACCACTTAGTCTTCTTTGTTCAAGACTGAACAGATTCAATTCTTTTAGCCTGTCTGCATATGACATGCCTTTTAAGCCCGAAATAATTCTGGTCGCTCTTCTTTGCACTCTTTCTAGAGCAGCAATATGGAGGTGACCAGAACTGCACACAATATTCAAGATGAGGTCTTACTAGTGCATTGTACAGTTTTAACATTACTTCCCTTGATTTAAATTCAACACTTTTCACAATGTATCCGAGCATCTTGTTAGCCTTTTTTATAGCTTCCCCACATAGTCTAGATGAAGACATTTCTGAGTCAACAAAAACTCCTAGGTCTTTTTCATAGATTCCTTCTCCAATTTCAGTATCTCCCATATGATATTTATAATGTACATTTTTATTTCCTGCGTGCAGTACCTTACACTTTTCTCTATTAAATGTCATTGCCATATGTCTGCCCAGTTCTGAATCTTGACTAGATCATTTTGAATGACCTTTGCTGCTGCAACAGTGTTTGCCACTCCACCTATTTGTGTCGTCTGCAAATTTAACAAGTTTGCTTACTATACCAGAATCTAAATCATTAATGTAGATTAGGAATAGCAGAGGGCCTAATACTGATCCCTGTGGTACACCGCTGGTTACCACACTCCATTCTGAGGTTTTTCCTCTAATCAGTACTTTCTGTTTTCTACATGTTAACCACTCCCTAATCCATGTACATGTGTTTCCTTGAATCCCAACTGCGTTCAGTTTGAGAATTAATCTTTTGTGCGGGACTTTGTCAAAAGCTTTCTGGAAATCTAAATAAACCATGTCATATGCTTTGCAATTGACCATTATCGATGTTGCATCCTCAAAAAAATCAAGCAAGTTAGTTAGACACGATCTCCCTTTCCTAAAAACATGTTGACTGTCTCCCAGGACCCTGTTACCATATAGGTAATTTTCCATTTTGGATCTCCATGTCTATGGATAATGTCACCCAACGGTAGCATACATATGTTGAAAATAGCAAGGGTCCTAGAATAGAGCTCTGTCGAACACCACAGTTAATTTCAGTCAATGCTGATTTCTCCTCCCTAATTGAGACAAATTGATACCTGTTGGATAGATAAGATTGAAACCAGTCACCAAAACAGAACGCTTGTTTATGGACTTCTAAGGAGGTCTTAAGTTATCATTATTAGTTTTAGAATGGCAGTTGGTGTTGTTTCCTTTCAGTTGTGCGAATGACAATTTGGAGTAAAGATCTTTGAGAATCTAGCTGATGATTTCCTTGAGAGTCACATAATCACGTGACTTGTAGGAGACACAGTGGTTGGACGGGAATTCCAAAGGCAGCTGCGAGATAAAGTCTTTGCTAGATTAGCAGTTTTTGTTGCCGTGCCCCTTTCAAATTGAGCTTCTCTACAGCCCACGTACTGCCAACAAAACTAATGGCTAGCAACATGCGGTCTTAGAAACTGCATTGCTGCTCAAATCAATGCCATGTCGTATTTACACAAAATTATGATGTGTACTGTGTTGTCTAGTAGTTCCTAATACAGAGTCCATACACCTTGTACAACTACAAAAAGATAGTAAGGCTCTCTAGTACCTGATTCTGGGCTCTATTGATCCATGAGAGCAGCTGTTCACAGAGCCTTAAGCTCACACAATCATAGTAATGCTTTGATCCAATCTATCTTAAATGTTCTGGTGCAGAGGGTTTGACCTTGTATCAATCATACTGCCCCTCCACCAGGATTATATTATTGGATCGATTCAAAGATCCCTCCCACAGTGCCAGAGGAAAACGAAGAGGGAGGGCCGAGTGTGTAACTGGGATGGAGATAAATCAGCCATCCAGTCTGCTTTCTTTGCTTTGTCTGCCTTTGTATATTTGCTGTCGAAGATCTGGAAAAGGAACACAATTATCAGTGAAGTGCACTGAAATGCACTTTATGCTTATATTAAATTGTCAATTTATCAACATATCATGAACTTTTCATGGACATTTAGTAATGTATCATATTAGTAGCAGTCATAGTAGTAATATAGATGTATAACTTGACTTTTTTAAATCAAACACATCTTTATAGCTGCTCATAGTTAATTCTCATTAAAATGCAATTTAGACTGTAAATGAATTCCTGTGATATAGAAATCATAGAGGTTGGATTACTGAGGAAAAATTGCATTTAGAATGAAAGTCAATTTCTTTAGCAAATAGATTAATTTACAGAGCTTTGCAGCAAACTGACCATGTGAAAACCCACACAACCTTGTGCTACAGCTACTATTGTGGTTTTTTTTAACAGGACACGCTGTCACAAATTCCAGTAAGACTAAATGCTGCTTATATATATATATATATATATATATATATATATATATATATATATATATATATATATATATATATATATATAGTACTGTGCAAAAGTTAGGCAGGTGTGAAAAAATGCTGTAAAGTAAGAATGCTTTCAAAAATAGACATGTTAATAGATTATATTTATCAATTAACTAAATGCAAAGTGAGTGAACAGAGGAAAAAATCTACACCAAATCAATATTTGGTGTGACCACCCTTTGCCTTCAAAACAGTACTATGCAAAAGTTTTAGGCAGGTGTGAAAAAATGCTGTAAAGTAAGAATGCTTTCAAAAATAGACATGTTAATAGATTATATTTATCAATTAACTAAATACAAAGTGAGTGAACAGAAGAAAAATCTAAATCAAATCCATATTTGGTGTGACCACACTTTGCCTTCAAAACAGTATCAATTCTTCTAGGTATACTTGCACAAAGTCAGGGATTTTGTAGGCATATAGTCAGGTGTATGATTAAACAATTATACCAAACAGGTGCTAATGATCATCAATTCAATATGTAGGTTGAAACACAATCATTAACTGAAACAGAAACAGCTGTGTAGGAGGAATAAAACTGGGTGAGGAACAGCCAAACTCAGCTAACAAAGTGAGGTTGCTGAAGACAGTTTACTGTCAAAAGTCATACACCATGGCAAGACTGAGCACAGCAACAAGACACAAGGTAGTTATACTGCATCAGCAAGGTCTCTCCCAGGCAGAAATTTCAAGGCAGACAGGGGTTTCCAGATGTGTTGTCCAAGTTCTTTTGAAGAAGCACAAAGAAACGGGCAACACTGAGGACCGTAGACGCAGTGGTCAGTCAAGGAAACTTACTGCAGCAGATGAAAGACACATCATGCTTACTTCCCTTCGCAATTGGAAGATGTCCAGCAGTGCCATCAGCTTAGAATTGGCAGAAAACAGTGGGTCCCTGGTACACCCATCTACTGTCCGGAGAAGTTTGGTCAGAAGTGGCCCTCATGGAAGATTTGCAGCCAAAAAGCCATACCTCCGACGTGGAAACAAGGCCAAGCGACTCAACTATGCACAAAAACACAGGAACTGGGGTGCAGAAAAATGGCAGTAGGTGCTCTGGACTGATGAGTCAAAATTTGAAATATTTGGTTGTAGCAGAAAGCAGTTTGTTTGCCGAAGGGCTGGAGAATGGTACACAAATGAATGTCTGCAGGCAACAGTGAAGCAAGGTGGAGGTTCCTTGCAAGTTTGGGGCTGCATTTCTGCAAATGGAGTTGGGTATTTGGTCAGAATTAAAGGTCTCCTCAGTGCTGAGAAGTATAGGCAGATACTTATCCATCATGCAATACCATCAGGGAGGCATCTGACTGGCCCCAAATTTATTCTGTAGCATGACAACGACCCCAAACATACAACGAAAGTCATTAAGAACTATCTTCAGTGTAAAGAAGAACAAGGAGTTGTGGAAATGATGGTATGGACCCCACAGAGCCCTGATCTCACATCATCGAGTCTGTCTGGGATTACATGAAGAGAGAGAAGCAAATGAGGCTGCCTAAATCCACAGAAGAATTGTGGTTAGTTCTCTAAGATGTTTGGGCCAACCTACCTACAGAGTTCCTTCAAAAACTATTAACATGTCTATTTTTGAAAGCATTCTTACTTTACAGCATTTTTTCACACCTGCCTAAAACTTTTGCACAGTACTCTCTCTCTCTCTCTCTCTCTCTCTCTCTCTCTATATATCTCCCTTTTATTAGAGTGAGTCTGTGCTGGAGAAGTCCAGTTTGTCAGACAGTAAGACTTCCTGACCACTGAAACCATGGATACAGTAGAGTAATGAGGAACAAATCAGTTATCCCAGTGATGTTCAGGTCACCTGACAGACCTTGTATTGCAGGGAAAGGGTTTGGAGGTGCTGATGGTGCTTGGCTCACCGCTCACCAACGACCCCTGTCGTCTGGCTGGGTGCCTGCCGGCTTGCCTGTTAACTTCCCGGGAACTGAGGTGTCCTCCAACGCTGTAGCTCCTGGTTGGCTGCATTGTGAATCCGCAGTGTGTAAAGAAGTGGTCAGCTGACGGCACATGCTTCAGAGGACAACATGTGTTCATCTCCGCCACTCCCGGGTCAGCGCAGGGGTGGTAGCATTTCAAATTGGGAGAAAGTAACAAAAAATAATTGGCAAGGACTAAATTTATATTAAAAAAAAACAAAAAAACATTGCATCTTAAACTTATTTGGAAGTATTTATAATACTTCTAACAATTAATGTATAATTAAATTAGAATTCAGGTGGTCAGGAGTCAGTCCCTGTGTTTATATGCATGGTAATGTTATGTTATTATTATTACGAATACATATTCTTGTCCTGCACTGCATGATAGGAATGCGATGTGCAGAATTAATCTTACCAAAACATTTCACTTGTACAAAAGAGCCAAAAAAACAAAAGTAATAAGTCACTAAACAATTTACTTTATACAGAAAGTCAAGTTTCTAACACAAGCTGGAACAGCATAGAATACAGAAAGAATGTAATGAAGATGAAAGACATAAAAAATACATAATTCAAGCATGTTGACTGCAGCTTGAGGTGAAAGTTGTATTCGTGACATTCTTACTCGTGACTGCAAGAGTATTTTAATATGGGAGACTGTGATTAAGTGGTTAATAGTATGCAGGCTCAGGTGATCAAAGAACAGACAGACAATTGTAGTCCAGGTGAAAAAGGTTTGTTTATTTTTATTCCTTAAGTCCATTGCCTGACGGTGAAACAAACAACAAATAATAATGCTGGTAATTAATACAGTGGCGTGTATTACTTACATTTATAATCCCTGGGCTGGTCCCAAAATAATAGTCCCGTTATTGTATCCCCACATTAAACACAAAACACATACACAAGTCCATTTAGTGCATGAATTAGTGATAGTGATACAATACAGTTTACAGTGGTACAAGTGAAGTGCTGTCCCGGGTTTGTGCTGGCTTCTGGCAACAGCTTCGGAACGAGTTAGCCGTCTAGTGATTACAAACAACAATAGACAGAACAAAACAAACACTCACGAATATTCACCTCACAAATACACGTCCTTCCAAGTCACTTATTAATAACCAAAAACGAAGGAACAGATACATCGTTTCACCCCCTTTTTATACCGTCACTCAGGACCCCTTGGTAAATGATTGCAGCTGCTTTTTATGATCTGCAGCTGCCACATCATTTGCCCTCCAGGTCAATAAGTTTGTGTACCGAAGCTCCGTGTCTTTTCTACATGACCGACTTCCTTTTAACCCTTGGAACGAAGTGTCAGGTCATGTACTCAGAGTATTCTGTTCCCAATACTTCGCACCCTCGCAGGTTGAGTGGGAGATTTACCACCAAGAATCATTGTCTTTCTGTCACTTATCCTACCACCCAGAGTGGATCCGGAGGAACACTCAGCTGAATCTACCTTTCCCATTATTCCCCCCTCCCGGGAAATATAATCCACATTTTGGTGGTCTTTCCCAAGAATCATTGTCTTTCCGTCACAGAGACATACTTACACCCTCAAAATATTGACCACTTATATTGTGCTTTTTGTAAAACTGCCCAGCAATACACAGAGATCACTTTTATTTCCCTTAAAGAAAACATGATAAGCAAGCACTACTAACTGGACCAACAGAATTAAATATGCATTCTAGCTGTGATGCACCATATTGCCAAACAAGCTTTTTTTTTTTCCAAGTGCCTATTACAATGCTGTTTCTTTTCATGGAAGCTGTGTGAGGTATGGAAGGCAGCAGGTATGAAGCCTGCAGTCCAATCTGCTGTGAAACTGAGGAAAAGGCTGTTATTTTTAGAAACAGACATGAAATGCCACCTTGTCTCCTTAATGCAGACTGACACAGGGTTGTTCGCAGACATTTACGTATAGATTATCATATGCACCCTAGGAAGCAACGTGTTTTCATCTGTCAGGAAGCAAACGCAGCAGCCTGGTATTGCAGGTTTCATCGGGTTTTTTTAAACCGTTTTTTCTGAAGAATGTATTTATTATTTAGGACCTTTGTACATTTGAAAAAAAAAAATCATGTTTTTAGAGTTTTATTCAACAAACAAGTGATTGAAAAACACCTTGGTCATCAGTATACACAAGAACACCTTTTTTGATAAAGAAATACATTAATCAGTAGTTTCTGTACTAGACAGTGACATTTTAAAGTTGGCAATGATTTATTTTACGAAGAGAAACATGCAGTCAGTGATACGACGGTCCACAGTTTTGCCTTTTCAGTACTGTACTTTTTTACTCTTTGTTTCATAATTTGTCACTGCAACTCACATACCCAATCCGAAGTACTGTAGATCAGCAGACGTCCTCCTACCCCTTGTCTAGCCCACCTAAGCAGCGAACATTGCCAAGCTACTTCAGCAAACTCAATCAGCCTCCAGGCCTGCAGTTACCAGGCCCTTGATCAATAGGGATAGCTATGGTGCGGTGAGGAGAACCAACCCCAGCTCTTTCTCCTTCCCTAACCCATGGGAGAGAAATAGACCTAGTTTTTACTGAATCATTTCTATGTTGCTTTTGAAAGAAAGTCTGTTTAATCTGTGTCTGAAATAGCAATCGATCAAGTACTCTGGGAAATGCAGCAGATTTGCCAGAACACGTACTGAACTTACCCCCCGTGAGACTACATTCTCTGGCATTACATTAAAGAGACAATCCTAGGCTGGCTGGTGGTGGTGCCGTCAGACCCGGAAGAACACACAGTACTGTGAGCTGAAATGTAAATAAGAGTTGAACAAAACAAAACACTGTTACAAACAAAAAGGCACGTTGACCAAACAAATAAACAATAAACAGTAACCAAAACCAGCACATATAGCAATTGTTATCTTTCTCTTTCTTATTAAATAACCTCCTCTCCAGACCCATTCTCCACTCCCGCACACACAACCCCGAGTGAGTACTTTGTGCTTCTATATATACACAATTGTGCCAGGATTCAATTACTAGTTAATTATTCACTTGAATCCCAGCATGTGAACTAATCTGTGCACACCCCGTGCTCACATATTAATACACATTTTATCTGCACGTGAAATCTGTGCCTAAATGCAACTATATATTTTAAATCTCTCTTGCTCCGCAGCATCATTATATCCTGTGCACCAATAGATCTATACACCAACAATAGCACACTGCATACAACATAAAACAAAATCTACTCACAGGGGTGGGTCACCCGCCACAGGCCCCTACTTGTAGTTCTTTGGAGAATATATAATTTATAGCTGGCTTAGAGTTATGAGTTAGTTGTTTTCTTGCTGCTCTGAAACAGCCTGTGCCAGTGAAGTCTCGTGACCCAGTTGTTGCAACTGATAACGAACAGCATTCTTGTCCTATTGAATAAGAGCTACAGTCATCATAGTGTTATTTAAATTGGCCTAGTTTTCTTTCCCCTTAAGCATATCATTTTGATTTGAAAATATTACCAATTATGTGTAGCTTTAGGCTGTAGCTATATACTGTTACAGATATGACATTGTCTTGTGAACACATATGTGAATTCTTAACGTATAATTTATAACTTGTTACATAAATCTTAACTGGAAAATGGAAAACAACATACTCTGAACTAAGAAAAAATTATAGTAATCTTCTTGCTACAATCTTTCCAGTGACATCAGTAAAGAACAGCTAGGCTAAACTGAAAAGCAAGCTAAAGCTTTTACACAGTTTCATTGGTTTTTTAAAAATGTTTTCTTTACATACAGTACAGCATTCTTTGGTAGCAGCATAACTTTAATATTGTTATGCTCATAGGGTCACCTTTTATCCACCTCATAGTTACGACACGTATACAGATATATTTCAATAAACATAACTTTAGTTGCACTTAAGTTCAATTATTCAAGTAATTATGCACAAAATATAAGTTACCAAACTTTGGTGACACCCACTGTAACTTTACTTAAATTTATTTGGCCAATACTGAATATAAATATGATAACCTAGCCCATGAAAATATGATTTTAACTAAACATTATTCATACAGTTTAGATGGAAAAACACATTTGCTCATGATAGTAATTAGTATCAATTGAAAGTTAGTTATTAGTCAAATTTTAGGGGTGTACTTGTACTGACCAATAATACTGATTCACTGTAGTATCACAGACTTTTCTGTAGATCAAATGGAAATGCATGACAGGTAAGATTTGTGCAATCATTTCAAGTGTACAGTTGAAGGTTTACTATTTAAAAAGCACTTGAGATATGCACATTTTGTAGTTTGAATTCTTACTTCAACATTTGTTTGTCCTGTGGTTCTTTGGGCAGTGATGTTACACATATGATCTGGTTGTCTAAACAGAATGAATTGACTCTGTTGCTTATCCAAGATAACATTTGGAATGACCAGAACCTGGAGCCGGACTCTGATCTCCCGCCTGGATGGAGGACTATCAGTGACAGCACAGGGACATATTACTGGCACATACCCACAGGCACCACCCAGTGGCAGCACCCTGCTTACAGCTCTGATGGGGACCAAGCTGCAGTGAGTGGGATCACCACCACTGACCAAAAGGTAGGGCTATCAACGTGTCTTATCAGGCTGGCACGGTGGGTTAATAGAGTTTGACCTCTGAGGACCTCTGCAGGGTCTTCATGGTAGAATCTGTTCGAAAAAACTATAACTGGCACTGGGCACCTTAAAAGCCAAGGACTGGAAAGGTATGGCCTGCCTATGCAGAAGTGTTTTTTCCACACAGTTATAAAACTGGCAACCAAGGCATAATAAGAAACCGTATCACACCTTTATAACAACTGGAACCTTTCAATTATCATTTTTTTGTTTGTTTGCAAATTAAATTTAAAACAAATGGTTTATTAAGATAACAATTAGGCTTCATCATATTGTAATAAACTATTTAATACACATTTAACAGTGTGTTTATAAATGCTGATCAGTGGATCATGAAACGGAAGTGTTCACCTCCACTGTCCTCTCTCTCTACAGAGGTGGAGTTCCAGAGGCAGGCAGATTGAGAGTCCACTGACCTCAATAAGTGACAGGTAGGAAACAGTCTAAAACTACTCACATTGCTATATACTGTAGAAGCATATGTGGCTTATATTTAGACACTTTGCAGACTGAATGAAATTCAGTAACACAGTGTCAAGTGGGTCTGACTTTTTAATTTAAGTAATGTTATACAATCTATAAGCATGTCATTAGTTAAGCTATTATATTAATAATATAAATCTTTGTTTTTATATAATGCCTTTCATAGTGAACTACCATCACAAAGCACTTTACAGAGGTAGACTATTGTAATATGCAGAGTCAATTACAATAGAACATGGATTTAACATCAAATCCACAGGATGGAGCACAAGGAGGTTAAGTGACTTGCTCAGGGTCACACAGTGAGTCAGTCAGTGGTAGTGGTGGGATTTGAACTGGTGACCTTCTGGTTGCAAGCCCTGGATTTTAACTACTGGACTGCACTACCTCCTGCACTATATATATAGTAATCCGACTGTCACTTGCGGTTGTCCATTTGCCTCTATGATTGACACCCACGACATAGAAATTGATTTTTTAAATACACAAAAATAAACAAAAACAAAAATCAACATCTAAATACACATTTATGCATGTCTCTGACTCACTCACAGGACGGCTAAACTGTTTATCTGGCATAAAACAAAAAAAACACAGTACTCACAATCGTGATGCTCAGAAACAGAGTACACCTCTTCTTCTGCTTCCTTCTACTCAGCAGTCCCGTGCAGACTGACTGCACCTCTTAAATACCCTGCACCTGGTTCTAATTTACAATTACCTCCAGGTGCAGGGGATAATTAACAAAAAAATAAATTAAACAAAAACGTGCATACACACATTTTTTTAGGCAGGGAGGAATTTAACCCTCTCCCTGCTCACAATATATATATATATATATATATATATATATATATATATATATACACATACACACACACACACACACACACACACACACACACACACATACACTGAATTATAATATACTTTTGAAAATACTTTTTTTACATTTTATAAGAATGTGTACATGAATCCCATATTACAACCACTTACAATGTAACTAAAGCATAATTTCTCCTACCCTTCCTTGAAAATCTGGAGACCTGTTGTGTATCTCGACAGGGGCTTTTATGGCAATGTTCTTTACTTCAGTTGAGTCAGTTTTTAAAAGATGACATCAGGCAATGAACGTTTGCAGTTGACTAAAGTGATGACGTGAAACGATAACACTGTTTACCTCCATCATTTATAGGGTACAGTATTATAGTTCACCACATATTACTGTACTGCGGTCAGGATTTCATAAACACCCACCTCACTGTATGTTGAGAACTGAATGATTTGGAGGTGCTTCTTCGGAATGCTTCAACAGCTGCAGATGAATATTTCCCAACTAATTGTTTTCTTCAATCAATTCTGCTAAGAGCTGACTATATGCGAAGGCTGCAGAGTGCTCTCTCTCTCTTCTCTGTCTGTGCAGTACTAACTTGTAGGTGACCTTGTGAAACCATTAACTGCCTCCCCACAACAAAGAATAGGTTGCAGATTTTCTAGTTTGTGGTGCTTTGTGCAGTGGCCTGACAGCATCTACATTTGATATGGTCTGGTTGGCTATTGATAGTTTCTAGACCCTGCATCCATTTCATTCACAATACTGTAATCTGTAATTGATCTGTGATGCTGGTTCTGTGATAATGAAATGCAGTAATTCCAAATTCCTATTTTGTCACACAACAGAAACCTGTACACCCTTGTGGCAAAGTGGCTGGTGAAGGGGGGAACACGTGTAGTGGTGACGCGGTGCAGGAGTGACAGGCAGACAACTGTAATCCGGTGAAAAGTGCTTTTATTTATATTCCAGGTCTAGTGACCATAAAATAATAAATCCCCGGCAATACACAACAATGTGTAAGGCACGGGGATAACGAAATCGAACACACGGTCACCAGTCCTGGGTGAGTGCAGTCGTGCTGGTGGTGAGTGCAAACACAGGTATTTTCGTGACGGTAGTGCAGTGGTGATCCTGATTGTGCTGACCGTTGACGACAGCTCCGGATGTGCTTTAACTTTCTGGTGGTGCAAAAACACAGACAAAACACAACACAAAACACGTAACATGTCTTTTTCTTTTTAATTGAAAGCTCCTCTCTCAGTCCTTCTTTCCACCGAGCTTTACCCAAATGAAGGACAAGATCAGCGTTACCCTGGCCCCTATATGTAATCCCGCATGACATCTAGGTAAACGGTTGCAGCTGCCTTATTACTTTCAGGTCAATACAGTCTTACAACAGAGTCTCGCTTCTTTCCAGGCTGACCCACTTCCTCCCGTTCTTAAGCGCCCTCACAGGTCTGGAGGGAGATTTATCACCAGAACTCATTATCTTTCTGTCACAGCCCTATATGAAAATCCTCCCCAAACTATTCTTAATAAACACAAACCCCTTGATGAATCCTCTGTACAGTAGTCTATATCAGTGATTTTAGGCTTGCAGAATGTGCCTGATGTCTGATGAGAACCTCTTTCTGGGATGTCTTTCACTTGTGTGCCTGAGTTGCCACAGGATACAGTCACTTCAGCCACTTTGGCATACATAAACTCAACTCTAGCTCTGACAGTAGTGTTGAGAGATATTCCCGGGGGAAGACTCAGCATTGTTGGTAAATTGGGGATAGTCACGTATTTAGGGTAAAAATAACTCAATAGCTGGTACAGCGTCTCTTGAAAATAGGGAGAGAAGGCAAACCTAATGAGCACAGCTTAGAAATCTCAAAGATAGAGATGGGAGTGATGGAGTGCCCAGTGACCTCGCCTAGTAAAAGCACTACTGCGTGGGGTGAAGGGCGAGTCTGTTTGCTGGATCGAATCTGGGTCGTACCAAATTGCCGGTGTTGGTATTTTCAATCTTGTAGATTAGGGAACATCTGGGATAGTTCAGCTCAAATGTCTTCACTCGTTGAGTTTGGGCCCTTGTTAGAAGACTTCAAGATGTTTCGAAGCAGCACTAACATCGGCTCCAAACAAATATGATTCTCTGGTGAATTATTACAGCATTTGGGGTAAACAGAACAGTTTAAGTCCTTATATTTTTAGCTAGCTGGTGCAGTAAGATTCTTTTTACCCTTTGGTACAGATTTTTAGATCTTCCATTTTCAAGAAAAAAAAATGAGAGTAAACAAATTTGACTTTAGTAGGTGTTTAGAATGGGTTTTGGGAGTCCAGAGTCCTACAGTCAATTGTTGGACTGTAGTATATTTGGTCAAATATGACCTCCCAAAAAAAAAAAAAAACAGAAGACAGTACCGCTGTATAAAAAATCTGCTATATGATTCAATAGTTAGAGTTCCTGAGTTGACAAAAGGCTCTAGGTAAATCAATTTCAGACCTGTATTTTTGTTATTTACTTATATGGTAGTGATGGGACAAATATGCAAATGACTGGGCGAGTATTTATAATTGACTATATCAAGCAGATCTCAAGCACAGGAGACTAATGCAGTGACGTCCAAAATAAATAACTATCAGAAGAGTGTTTATCTCCTTTGTTTAAAAGCAAGTTTGATGGGTTCCAAGTACCAGGTTTATTTTACTGTAATATGGTACACATTATTTATATTTCCTCCTTATTCAAAATGAAAGACTATTTGAATATTTGTGTAAACATTCAAATAATATTTGAAAATGAAAAATCCAGGTCAGTTTTCTAAAAGCAATATCGTTACAACCTGATTTCCAAATTAACTTCAGCGTTGTAGTGACACGAATGAGAAACAGGCTCTTGAGATGCCTAAAATAACTACAAATAATGTAATAAATTATTCCCCTTTATTGCACTGCTTAATGACGTCATCGGCCACACAACTCTGCACAGCAGCCTACAGTTGCTGTCTTCTTGCACATGCTAGTGCATTTTCTAAAGAGCAGCAGTAAGGCTAATTTTCTACACATGAAACAGATGGATTTTAGACACATTCATGCTTTGACAGTGTCTCTTAGGACTCCTTGGGAAGGAGATGTAAGCTCAAGGCAAATTCATCATGTTTTTTTTTTTAATCTTATCCTACTTGAAAGAACAAGTGACAGTTTTGTAGTTGAAAAAGCCTTCTTTGTACCTTTGTAATATTGCTCCTGCCTAAATGCAATCCAATACACACCCACAGTCTCTTATCAAGTTTTCTTTCTTTTTGTATTATTTTCTTTGATTGTGTTAAGGTAATTCATTATTTATGGTCTATTAAGACAAAATCGTTACATATCAATCACAGTTGATTGCGGTAGAGGCAAAAACACACCTCTGTGTTATTTATTTCATATTTCATTTTTGCATTGGTTTCCTTTGCCTGATATGGTTTTGATCCAGTCAGTTGTACATTGTGTTACATGAACTAGTATGAACATGGTCATTTTAACACTGAATACAAGCAGTGTTTTTTGGGGGTATTTAAATATTTGTCTCAGCACTATCATGTATTTCATGAAGTAAGAAATATTTCTTGTTTGTTTGTTTGTTAGATTCATTTTCAGCTGGACATTCTGCACACTATCCCACACTTTATTGAAGCTTTGCTTACATTGTAAACAAAGTCGCCTCTGTAATGTACAAGCGGACCATAATGCTGCACTTGAATTATTAAATCTTTTTCAATAAGCGAAGGTGACCCACAGCATGTGGTTTATTTTAGAGTAATAACAGGAGGCTGGATAATGTGTCAGCAGCCTTGTTCGTTTTCAGTCGAATTATAGCTGGGCTAATGGGCGTGTCTTTGTGTTACAGGAGCTCACATCCCTGGCAGGAGGAGGATTATTTCGGGACCAACAGTGACCCCGACTCCAAGGTACCACCACATCCAATAACACAGTGGAGCACCTGTACGTCTAGACAATCTTTTATCCAACTGTGATTAAACTTTATAATAAGGACATAGAAACAATCTTGAAACGTATGGTGGCACATTCATCCAGTCTGTCCGTCTGTATGTACAGTATGGCACAATTAAAGTTTTTACACATAGCTAGACCGCTTATTCAATTAAAATCATGTGATAATTAATTGTACATGTGCTGTAATTTACGGCATTCAATATTTCAGGATTTTTTCAAATGTGTAAATGATGAAATAGATGGAGAGAACTGTAAAAGAACAGAAAGTTAAAAGAATTTGCCAGATGTTCGGTGAATGTTGCTCTTTTGCTGGATTCCCTGCACGTATATGCTTACATGTGCCTACTCCATATCTGATTGCATGTTGGCCCGTCTCCCTTTTGTAGTGTTTTGCGGTGCGCTCGCTGGGCTGGGTGGAGATCCCAGAGGAAGACCTGACTCCAGGGAAGAGCAGCCTCGCCGTCAATAACTGTATCCAGCAGCTGTCCCACAGCAAGTGTGAGGACCGGGACACCATGGGGGCCTGGGGAGAGGTACAGTGTGGGGAATTGGAGTGCAGGCTAGTCAGATCATCATACCTCTTGTAGTATTATCAGCATTACAACTGCTCCTACCTTTCTGGTGCTGAAAATCTTTTGGTTCTTTGCTTGTATTGTATACTGTAATTTGGGGTTTTCAAATCAAATCCAATTTTTTTCCAGGCATCTTATCATTTCCTTTGTGGTAGGTCACATGGCCTGATGGCAGGTAGTCCATTGGAGTGGAACTGAACCACAGAACAGGAAATGATTTGGTACCAGGAAGCTCCAAGACTTTTCACTGCTATAACGAGATCTTTCACATATCTGTATATTTCAAATTGATGCACAGAACGAAAAGCTTTACACAGAAACATGTGATCATGTTGCTAGCATTTATAAGAGGTAGTAAAATGGATGTTAAAACTTAATGAATGCAATAATGTTTACTCTGTCTCATGATTGTGTTTTTAAAGTTATTAATGGTTAGAGACATTGAATGGAACAGTGGAATGTTTGTAGATCCTGGGCATCTATTTGCCTTTCTCAAGAACAGATGATCTGATATGGATACAAATTTACACAAATCCACAGTTAGGTACAAACTTATTTCCAATTCATGTTCAAGGAAATCCATTAATCAGAAGCAGTAGATCATGACCCCATTGTTTATAGTTCAGATGATATAAAGCGGTTGCTGCAGATACCAGAATACATTCTGCTATTCCTGAATACTGAGTCTGATTTATCCATAAATCAATGATTTTTAAAAAGAAGTACTGTATGTTGAAAAGTTTGCCTTCTATACTTAAAAGTTTTACTATGTTTTCTTTGGTCCATATGACGTTAGTGTAGAGAAACCAGAGTTAAAAGGTCACTTCTCTTGAGGCTGACACCAGCTGTATTAAAGTATTACTCTTAACACTGAGCCGGCATCTTTTAGTGCAGCCAGTAGAGGCACATAAGATTGTTGGTTGACATCCCAGTCCCAGCTACATAAAAAATAAATATAAGTAGAGGACCAAAATACCAGAATCCCATCAGCCAGCTTTGAAATGTGGTTGCGCCTTTTGCGCTAAAGGATTAAGGAAGACAAACCACCTCATTGGTGAAAAATAAAACCGTTTAAACCAAATAAAGCATATTTAATTGAGGGAACGTGTCTCTGCCCCCCTCAGGGTCAGGACATGGTGATGATTCTCAAGAAGGACACCCTCAGCCTGGTCGACCCAGTGGACCACAGCCTCATCCACTGCCAGCCAATCATCCATATCCGAGTGTGGGGCGTGGGCTGCAACAATGGCAGGTCAGTGAAATCTGCTGAGGAGGAAAGCAGAACAAACAGGCAGTATCTACAAAGGGAGCCTGCCTCCAAATTTACGAAAAGTCCTTCCTCTGGGAGTCCACAGAAAACTGCTGCAAATTTTATTAAAATCTGCAAAGAGGAGTATTGATTTGCTGCAATAGACAACAGCTTTTCATTATTTATATGCAGATACGCTTTTAAAACCTTGCAGATCCTGAAAGCTTGACAGTGTGTTACTGCAGTTTATGTGATCTGCTGATTCACTTAAACACGACCATAGAACAGGCACGAAAAAGGAGGGAGAACTAAAGAGCTTAGTGGTTAGACACTGAGTTCTATTTCTGCTCATATTGGCACTCCTGAGGTTTTGCTGTTGTTCAGAAAAGTAATTACTGTAAGAATTGTGTAGGTAACCATAGACCTGTTACTTTCCTGCAGTATAAGTCTGTAGGAACTCTCACAATACTGCTTAGCACTGCAGTGTTGGAAGGCAGGGGAACAAGGAGAGAGAGAGAGAGGGAGAGGGAGAGATTGATTCATGGGACTCGTGTTTAATAAGTGAACTATCCCTCCCTCAGTCTCATACAATGACACATTAATAGTTAGTAAACTTCACTGATGTACTGTACTGGCTATTTTTTTAATGAAATTGATAACCAAAATGGTGCAGATTTAAAAAAAACAACAACAGACTACTGAGCACTGAATTGTCATTATGCTAGTGGATTTCTAACAGGCATGGAATTTCTTATCCATCACTACCATTAATGCCACTTTCTTAGACAAGACAACATGTGTTTACTTTGACTAATGGCTTTGATTTTAAAACAAGAACCATCTAGAACAACAAACTCAAATAATTTAACCGTTCCTACCTGCAATTCAGATGTTTCCTGTTAGTCTTATTATTTGTTCAGAAACATCAGGCCAGACTTTGCCCTTGTTTCAGATTTAGGCCCAAGCAGTCAAGTAAGCAATCAAGAGTCACATTTGGTTTGGTAGTGGGTGGAAATGAAAATTGTTGCAAACAGAACAAATGGCGCAACTGAGAAATGTAACTAGGGAATTAATGGAGGAACTGCAAGCCCCCCTGCGGAAGGCGGAAAGCTCTGGCATTCAATCATGCTAAGAATTCTGCTGGGGCTAGGAGCCTGAAGAGCACTCCTTCCTGAATATAACGCCACAGTAAGATGTTAAACGCGTGTGTTTAAAAATATATCTGAACTGGTGGTTGTGGCTTCTGGGGAACATAATGTTTTATTGCATTTTTCCTCAGACACTTAAATTCCCTATTATTTGACACAAGGGAATGCAATATAATTAGTAGACACCACAGGAGATGTTTACAATGAAAGAACATCAGTCATGGCTCATTTAAACAATGTGTTTTGTTTTTTCTTTCCTTTTTTTCTGCCTGCTTCCATTGCGACAGAGACAGGTAATACCTTTCTACATATCTTTCATGAAACTGTTTGAAAGTAAAGACTTTCTTGTTATGTTTTAGTCAAAAAGTAGTAATGAACTTGAGATCTATATTGAGGCCACAAAGATGCTTTAAACTTCTGAAATTTAAAACCAAGGTGTGATTACTGAAACAGAAAATAGTTTAAATGATCTACAAAGTGCTTTTAACAACAAGAAGAAAACACTAGTTAAGATAAGACCCTGTGACAGGGCCAGGAGCCCTGCACATGAAAAGGGGCGGGGCCAAGCGTTGCCATAAAATGTGGTGTTTTGTTTTTGTATTTATTTATTTTACAGCGGGGTACCCCTAGGCCCCTGTGTTTTTAGTGTGGATTATTTTTTATCTGTTTTGTTTTATTATATATATATATATATATATATATATATATATATATATATATATATATATATATATATATATATATATATATATATATATATATATGTGATGGCGAAAAGCCAAGTTTTGTTATGGTTTGCCAGTGTGGATGGGGAAGCCCCATCCAGATAACCTCGTGCAGAAGGTGACCATCTCCCGAGTTAATTATTTGTTGCTAATCAGGAGATGGTCACCAGTATAAAAACCCTGCCATTTTCCCTACTCGAGCTAGAGAGTAGGTGGGTGTTTGAGAGGAGGAACGGGAATGATAGAGAAAGCAAAAAGTAACAAAAGTAAGAAGGAAACTAAAAGTAGGATCAGTGAAGGCTGCTGCCCAGCCTGACCTGCTTATTAGACTTATATTTTGTGTTTGTGACTTGTTTATTATTTTATTTTGCTCTGTGAGCAGTGTTGTTTTTATTTAAATATTTGATTTCTTTGTGTTTAAATAAACGGTGCCGCAGCACCTTTTTGGCACCGCATTATCTGTGTCTCTGCAGTTCTTGCATTCTGGCCTGATGTCCCCACATCAGCCAACCCTGTCGCAGACCCATGGTTACTCTTTAAGACACACATGAAGAAAAGCACAGCATTCAAAGGAATATTTGCTATGGAATTAACTGATGAAGACTAACAATTCTGCGGTTGCAATGGGATTATAAATACTTAACTAGATTAGTGTTAAAGACATGCTGTCTGTTGAATACGTTGATGTGTTTAGATGAATGAAGCACTCAAATAAAACAGAGCCATCAAATTATTTTTCTCCCTTCAGTTTTAACCAGATTTGATATCAAATAATTTTATTCCGACCTTAAAGAATTCACAGATCCTTTAATGGAATGAATGGATTGAATAGATTTTGTGTGATAGTTCTCCTGCAATCAGCTTTATTGATTTAGTTGGCAAGGCAGCTAAATCCATTCTGATCGCATTTGCACTGCCAAGGTTTTGCAAGCACAGTATATAATGTAAATTGTTCAGAAATAAAAAATAACCGTAGAAAGGGTGTAGTTACCCATTCAATCTTGTACCTCTTTGTCACACTAATTTATCATTAGAAAACAGATATGTCTAACGAGAACATATTTCTGAATACAAGATAATTGAGTGTGTGTTTTGAAGTACATTGCAGTTACAGTGCTGGACTGTTTCCAGCAATGAATGGTGAAAGAAATTTAAATAGAAGATCTAAATGACTCATCATTGGCGCTCTACAAGCAACCGTCATACAGCATACTACAATACAAGTCTATAGAAACACTTAGTAACTCTGTGATGCTTGTGATCTGTGAACATGTTAGTATTTAATATGTAAATGGTAATGAAAGTTATCTAATAAAGTATTCCCTTTGATTTGTGCTTAATAATTGAATTTAATCAATAATAATCAAGATGTGTGCTGAGAATGATGTTATATTAAAAATAGATACATCTCTAGTAATTATTAATTTTCAAAGTTTAGGTTATAAACTCTTGTGTAGAAACCTTGATGCATATTATAAACTTCTCAATCACTGCAGCACATGCAGGATTCTATACTGTATGAATTGTACTTTTTCCAGCAACATCACTGGGTCTTAGATTTCAGAGAGACAAAATAAACTTTTTAATCAATGTATACGAATGACACTGTTCCAATCCCCATCTCCTCTACATGTTTGAATGCCCTTGCAAATGAAAACCTTTTTCTTGTTTGTCACTCTCTTCAGAGATTTTGCCTTCGTCGCTAGTGACAAAGACACCTGCATGCTGAAGTGCCATGTCTTCCACTGTGACGTCCCTGCAAAGGCCATCGCCACAGAGCTCCATGAGATGTGCTCAAAGGTAACCGCTCCTTTCAGGAGCCCAAGTTAGCTGTCTTTTAATATACTCTTCTGTGTGCAGACTGCGTGTAGATCTGTGAGACTTTACTGAATCAATTTTCTAGTTAAAGTAAATGAGGTCTAGGTGGCTCAATTTATTAGACTTTCATGTATACGAAGGTCTGGGTTCCATTCCAGGTCAGGTCCCAAGTGCTATGAAATCAGTGGTCTCATCTTAGCCCCCAGTGTAACCCCCCCATCAGAAACTGGGTTTGACAGAATACCAGGGCGTGTTAAAGAGTAAGTAGCAGGGTTCTGTAAGATATAACGTTACACGTCCCCAGGTGTTGCTATAACTGTTTAAATAACATACCTGTCATTTTTAATTTCATGGTCAACATCCTGCCAGCTTTTTACACTTATAACTTTGTAGTGTGTTTCAGCGCTCTTTTCAAAATGTCCACTCTAGTGCACTGGGGTTTGAGGTTTGTCCTCTAAATCACTACAGGAAGAGCGATTAAAAACAAACAAACATACAAGTGCTCTGACTTTTCTGTTTCGTACCATATAATGGATCATTATTGCTGTGTTACCTGTTTGACAATGTTAGCAATAACCCTTACACTATCAGTGCACTAGTGCACCCATTTTTAAAAGAGACTTTAACGTAAAAAGTTGTCGGGATGTTAAGAACGAAAAGAAAAATGACAGGTACGTTATTTAAACAGTTGTAGCAACACGTGGGTTGTAGCAACATGTGTAATGCTGTATTTTTTGGACCCCTGCTATTTACTCTTTAAGGTCAGTCTTTAGCTTTGCTTGCAGAGCTGTGAGGGGATGCTCTCATGGCGTCTGCTGGTACTGTGTCTGACTGTAACTAGTGTAATTGTTCCTCACATGTAAGTTCTGTTTAATTCATAGAAATGATTGTGAAGCATGTAGGCATCTATTCAGGCCCTGATTTATTCACAGTAAAGCCCTTTATAAATAGTCAGTTATCACAGAAGCAGATTCTAATAAAACATGCAGTAAGCCATGACTGCGGGTCTTCTTCTGATTTAGATAATGGCAGAACGAGCAACAATGCACTCCTCCATGCCCCGGTCTCTGACAATGGAGAGCATCTCACCTGAAGATTTACCTCTACAAGGTACCACCACAAAAGGCTTATAGGAGCTTGGTCAAGAATACAGCAGCGTCTGCATGATCTGCCTGTTCTATCCAACCTCCTGGCAGGCTGTTATGGGATTAGAGAGGGTTTGGCAAAAACTTTAACAGTAGCGTTCGGCTTTCACTTACATTTTTTATATGTGCATTTAGAAACAGGATGACAGTCTGCTTTAGTTTACAAATTCCAGTTGAATCAATATGATTCATACAGGTTAGTGTAAAGAAGTATACCTGGAGTGGAGATGGACACAAACTATTTACAAAGTAAACCAGGTCCTGGAACAAGATGACACAGACCATAATAAATAATATAAAATAACACAAAACCTTTATATTGTAAGGCATGAATGTCAATGTTGATACTTTGTAATAACTGGGTAATTACCAAATGATTCCCGCTCTTACATTGTACCTACTGTGTAATTACATAGAATTAGCCCTTGTGTTACAACATTATGTAATTACAGCACTGAGAGAGAGTTTTGTAAACATCCCACAGTTTAGCTTTGAAACATTATGGTTTAACCTAAGATCCAATGGTACATGCCATAGATGGTACAGAGTGTGAAATGATTCTGGCTCTGTGGTTTTCCACAGTCACTTTCCTGGATGCAGTGAGACAGAGCGTTCAGAAGTTTCAGGTGCTGTACATTGGACAACTACCTGTCCCCAGGGCTATGGGTAAGATAATACACACAAACATAAAAAAAGACCACTTTGTTGCATTTTTTGTTATATAAAAATTAAAGGGACGCTTACTATCATCTACATATTTTAATGTAGGTTTTTAGCTGTTAAATATCCTGTCATCTGTGTTCTCAATATAGACTCTAACTGCTAACTATTACTTTTACTAACTATTCTAGAAAAAAAAAGAAATATATACTTTCTGAAACTGATTTTATTTATTAATTTTTATTATTTTGCTACCTCAGAGATTTCACAATTACAATGCGATTCAGATAATAGTTTTCTCTTAATCCACATTATGAAATATATACAGTAGTCTGCTGAATACTGGTATAAGCCACTTGGGGACAGCTGGAAAGCAGGCCCCCTGCCCTCTCGTGGTGCCATGTCAATTTATATTGTATGGCACCCTATCTACTGTTCTAAATAGTTCAGCAACTTAAGGTAAGGACAAACTGTGTCAGAACTGCAGAAACATGACACTCAGTATTGTGGCCTGACTCCAGTTGGCAATAACAGCACCTTTATTGTTAATGAGGAACTGCTTCCAGCAGCCAGTGCCAGCTCTCACTGCAGTGCTTAATCTTAGAATGATTCTATTATAGCCAAAGGCTTTGCTACTGTCTGCCTTCAATTAGCATAATGCTGAGAGTCATGCGTAAGCAGTACAAAGACATTTATTTGTATTCAATTTGCATTCCGAAGCCAATCAAAATTGTTGTAAGAGTTATCAAGCATCCCACTGCTTGCGTTGAGCTTAATGGAGGTCTTCCAATCCCATTACTGTCCAGGCTAATCCTTACTTAGCTTCAAAGCCGCATGTGTCAGAACAAAACATAAACCCTAAGTGCAGGTTCAAGCATTATGCCAGGGATTATACAGGATGGAGTGTTCCCATGTATTAAACATGTGGGCACTTTATTTTGTAATGAAGGTGTCGAACACTGTAAATCACTGTTTTTCTTGATTTCTCCTGATACAGTAGGTATTTCACCACCACCACCCCCCCAACCCCCCCTACGCTCTATGATAGTTAGCTCTATTATTTTGAACTATTTTTGCAGGGATGGAAGTGCTGAACAGAGCAATTGAGAATATCATGAATTCAGGAGATAAAGGTGGATGGGAGCCCATGGCACTGCATGTGTCTGACACCATCTTGTCACTGTGGAAAGGGGAGGTAAATATGCATCCTTGAGTGGGAGCATTAATCACATCATGCCAAATAAAAGACAGTGAAGCATGTGAAGGTTTGACTTGATTTTATGTCTATTAGCTTCATGGGTCTCCTATGTGCAGTTTTGAAAGAAACACAGATTACAGCAAGTATGTATTTTTTGTATTTTAAAACACTATAACTGATGGAGGAGCTGGACAGGTAAGAGGTATGGAATTAGTTTGGTCGCAACAATCGTTTTAAGGTGTGTGTGTGTGTGTGTGTGTGTGTGTGTGTGTGTGTGTGTGTGTGTGTGTGTGTTGTCGTGTCACCTTGTAAGCTACCCACTATTCTAAAACTGAGATATAAATCTCTTAAATTAGATTCTAGAAAACTTTATATATATTTATATATATATATATATATATATATATATATATATATATATATATATATATATATATATATATATATATATATATATATATACAGCTCTGGAAAAAATTAAGAGACCACTGCAAAATTATCAGTTTCTCTGGTTTTACTATTTATAGGTATGTGTTTGGGTAAAATGAACATTTTCGTTTTATTCTATGAACTACTGACAACATTTCTCCCAAATTCCAAACAAAAATATTGTCATTTAGAGCATTTATTTGCAGAAAATGACAACTGGTCAAAATAACAAAAAAGATGCAGTGTTGTCAGACCTCGAATAATGCAAAGAAAATAAGTTCAGATTCATTTTTAAACAACACAATACTAATGTTTTAACTTAGGAAGAGTTCAGAAATCAATATTTGGTGGAATAACCTTGATTTTGCATCTTGGCATGCTCTCCCCCAGTTTTTCACATTGATGTTGGGTGACTTTATACCACTCCTGGTGCAAAAATTTAAGCAGCTCGGCTTTGTTTGATGGCTTGTGACCATCCGTCTTCCTCTTGATCACATTCCAGAGGTTTTCAATGAGGTTCAGGTCTGGAGATTGGGCCGGCCATTACAGGGTCTTGATCTGGTGGTCCTCCATCCACACCTTGATTGACCTGGCTGTGTGAAGAACCCCCAGATGAGTCCAATTTTCAGCTTTGCCCAACACCTCGTTGTCTAATGGTTAGACGGAGACCTCGAGAGGCCTACAAGCCACAATGTCTCGCACCCACTGTGAAATGTGGTGGAGGATCGGTAATGATCTGGGGGTGCTTCAGCAAGTCTGGAATCGGGCAGATTTGTCTTTGTGAAGGATGCATGAATCAAGCCAAGTACAAGGTTGTCCTGGAAGAAAACTTGCTTCCTTCTGCTCTGACAATGTTCCCCAACTCTGAGGATTGGTTTTTCCAGCAGGACAATGCTCCATGCCACTCAGCCAGGTCAATCAAGGTGTGGATGGAGTACCACCAGATCAAGACCCTGTCATGGCCAGCCCAATCTCCAGACCTGAACCACATTGAAAACCTCTGGAATGTGATCAAGAGGAAGATGGATGGTCACAAGCCATCAAACAAAGCCGAGCTGCTTGAATTTTTGCACCAGGAGTGGCATAAAGTCACCCAACATCAATGTGAAAAACTGGTGGAGAGCATGCCAAGATGCAAAATCAGGGTTATTCCACCAAATATTGATTTCTGAACTCTTCCTAAGTTAAAACATTAGTATTGTGTTGTTTAAAAATGAATCTGAACTTATTTTCTTTGCTTTATTCGAGGTCTGACAACACTGCATCTTTTTTGTTATTTTGACCAGTTGTCATTTTCTGCAAATAAATACTCTAAATGACAATATTTTTATTTGGAATTTGGGAGAAATGGTGTCAGAAGTTTATAGAATAAAACGAAAATGTTCATTTTACCCAAACACATACCTATAAATAGTAAAACCAGAGAAACTGATAATTTTTCAGTTGTCTCTTAATTTTTTCCAGAGCTGTATATATAATGTAATATCCTGTCAGAAAAAACAGATACTAAGTAAACCTGACACAAAACCTTCCCATCTATCTCTAGCATGAACAGTGTTTGCTCTCTCTATCAGGATGGGGACGACCCATTTTGGGAATGCCAGGTGTGCTACCTGACCTTCCTGGGGGTGGGGCAGGACACTCACACATTTGCTGTGATTGTGGACATGGGGCGACAGCGATTCGAGTGCTGCGTGTTCTGGTGTGAGCCTGACGCTGGCCACATCTCAGAGGCTGTGCAGGCTGCTTGCATGGTAAGGAAGTCCTGAACTGAATCCAGATTATAACCTTAGAGACCTAATTTAATTTCATAAAACAGCAAACAAACAATTCCTTAGTTTAATTGCATGTCTATTAATCATCACCAGAGGGATTTATTCAGGTGGCAAAACCCAGGTTATCAAACCAGAAATATACGACTCAGACATTACATTTAGGGGGCTTGAGAGTAGACTGAAGTTTAATATATATATGCTGTGCTGATGATGAGTACATAGCTTTGACACTCTAGCCCTATGATTCCCTTTTTAAAAGAAAAACAGATTGGAGTAACAGCAATGAGAAAACATTCCTATAAGCAACTATGCTTCTAATTTTGTTGGAAGTTCCCAAGTCTTTCATTGTGCTCTAGTTTAAATAATCTGTATATGTATATTTCTTCTCTTTTGTTACAGGTGCAGTACCAGAAATGTTTGGTGGCCCAGACCCCTCCGTTGCGGTCCAAGATTTCTCGCTCCGGGGCCAAAATTAAGCGAGCCGCCTCCATGGACACCTCCGCCTTTAATCCCAGTCGTCGGGGTAACTCCCTTCCCAAATTCGGGTCGTCCAGCATGAAGAAAGGGTTGCTGGCCTTCTTTGAGACCTTCAGAAACAAACAGCCAGCAGTGCAGATGCCCTAGAGAGCTCAGGGTTATTAAATGAGGGGAGAAGAACACAGGCTCCCTTTTTAGTTTTTTAAAAGTCCCAAAGTGGATGGGTAGTTTTAAACAGACATGAAATAATTAACCTGGAATAGATTTTCCCTATTTTAAGGGATTTGTGATATCAGCAATTATCACAATTATTACAGATGGTAACAGGCTTTATATCACTACACATGAGGTGCAATTCTTAACCCTAAGCTACCTTTTCATACTGTAGAACTTTCTTGCAGCATCTCTGCAATACCAGGCCTTGGAAAACAATGTTTCTAAAGTCAGCATTTCAGTCGCCAACAATGTGTTTTAACATGTTTTTACGGAAATCGGTAAAGCTGTACAGGAGGTGGCAGTTAACATGAATTAGTTCATTGGAATTCAATATGAAAAAAAAAAAATCATTCAAATGCAGTTGAAAACCCTACTACTTATTGTAAACTGTTATTGAAAAGTAATTTGTGATTTCAATAATGAATTGCTTGTCTGGCTTAATATAGAAAAGTCATTTATAGGTAAGAAAATTGGTGCTGGTTTTTGAAAATTAGCAATTCATGTAGTATTGATGTAATGCTTATTTACAGGTTTGTCCAGCCTATACAAATATATTAAGTTGAGTTATGTATTTTATTTATGTATTTATTTTTTACTTTTGTATAATTCTATCATGTATCGTAACAGACATTTTTAATAGGACAGTTATAATTTTCACAGTTTTAGCACCAACTCCAAGAAGTGCTTGAGAGCACAATTTTGCATTCATTCTATAATTGTATCATTTCTCTATGGTTTAGGAAATAAAATGCACTGTCTGGTTTGTGAAGTCATATTCATCGCAATTTTTAACAAGGCCCTGACATTTGTTTTGTAATAACTGTTGAATGATTTATTACATAATATGACAACAGTCGTTTCAATTTGCGTCAACAATTACAAAGTGTGACGGGCTAGTTTTTGAAAATACAAATGAACAGAGCAAATGTAGAGAAATATTTATATCAATTATGTGTAAATAAAAACCATATATAGCCTTGGCAATTTGGCCCAGGTTTTTATTTCAGTAATTAAGAAAAAAAAAATATATATAAAAAAAAAATAACAAAATGAGATCATAAAGAAAGATAGTAATCCTTGGAAGAAATGCAATTTTGTTTTTGTTTGAAATTATTATTATTTATTATTATTATTATTATTATTATTATTATTATTATTATTATTATTATTTTTTTTTTTTTTTTTTTTTTGAGGTTACATGTTATAGTTTGGTATAGATTTTGGACATTAAAATTATACTGAAGCTTTCAGTACACAATACTCTGTCCATTTTCACTGGCTCACCATCCTGACCTTCAAAACCTATTGTTACATTTGCATTTAACAAATTCAATTTCCTACCACCAAATTATTGATGGACAAGGTTTTTGTTTGATAAAATATGTACATATTTAGTTCAAAGACAGACACCACCCTCCAACACAGTATGAAAACATTTTGACAAATAGTGTTGACTATGACTGTCGGAGAACAGTTTAAGAATTACTGGAAAAGTATGGGGATGTATTATTCATGAACATTAGGTTGCCATGGAGATTAGAAATCAGTGGCAGTTTCTGAAATAAATAACAACATACACATAAGAAGTCAGATAAGAATGAGAGGCTCATGAACATAATGGCAGACTTTTGGTTAACCAGAGTGTGTAAAATGTGTTACATGTTTTAAGTTAGTAGAAAATGTTTTGCTGTCATCTAGTGATTGGGAAAGGGGATGGGGGTGTTTGCTGTTTGTGTTAAATCTGCTTTTTATAGCATGATAAAATATGCTGATACAATTCAGTAAACGGTAACTGAAGTTTAAAACAAAACAAAGAAAATGATTGTCTAGCTTAGACAGTTTCCTTTTTTTTAATTATGTGGTAAAATTACCCCACTGCAGTGAGCAACAGGTGGAATGTTATAGCAATGTTTTCTGGATGTCTCACAGACTGTAGAATTCTACAAGTAGCATGCAACATGTTGCACGGTATTAGTCCTGTAATACTAAATGACTAATTCTTATTTCTCTAAAGAGATCCGTATTTGGGGTACTGTTATGAATCTATATCTGATTGGTCATCCCTAATAAATATATTATTAAATATTATATCAGACTTCCTGTATTTGGAAAGAAAATGTAAGATTGCTAATGACTGAATTATATAGCATGTGATAACAGGTTTATGAAATGTCTTGCCAATTAATTTGAAACGCGAGCATAGTGGTTCATGCTGTAGTTTGGTTTTACTATTTATACAAACAGTGAAAAGGATATTGCAGTAGAACAAAGGATATTAGAGTGTAATGTGTTTAAATCCAATTTTTATTATTGTAGTATTGTCTAGACAATGTGCTGGAGAACCCTTGCAAGGGTCTGTGTTGGTTTTAACAATAAACTACTTGGAAGTCTAATATTTCCATTATGCCTGTCCGTGGGTGAAATGGTGTCTTGTTGTGGTTAATTTTCTAAGTGAAACACCTCAGCAGCCTGGGTGGGCAGATTGCAGACAGCCTGAAGAAAAGGCAATCGGGAATGGGACACATGCAAGTGTGCATACAGCCAACACAGTACTCATTGAGAAAAAGCACATAGAGCAAATAGAAGTGCACAGAAATCAGTGATAAGAACAATTCAGTTGTCAAATGTACTTTTATTTGTCTGCCCATCTACATCAACTGGAATGCCAAAAACAATAATTCACTTGTGGCTCATGTGTAGCAACACATACTGAGTTGAGTAGACCTGGACAACAGATCTAATTATGTGACCATCATTCAGGTCTAGGCTGTTTCTAGAGAGGGCTTTGAGCTCATTTTGTAAAAGCACTTAAAATAGGTTGCCAATGGTAGTCATTTAATGTTTGTGTAAAGACAGCTTCCTGCTAGTTGTATAAAGGAATACTCTTCCACATTATATGCTGTAATGTTTACAAGGCTAGAAACTGGTCACAACAATGTAGGATCCAAATACTAAAGTGGAAGGTATAGAACTAGAAAACAGTCCACGAAGAGAAAGGTGTTATAACAGAGCCACCTCTGTCAGCGAGCAGACAACGTGGGAGAAGTAATTTAAAGACAAACGGACCTAAACAAAAGTGTAAGGCTCAAATCAAAAGAGGTTATGATAAGGTTTTAGAGTGCACTGGTAGGGCTGCTCTTTTCAGTTCCGTTCTTGGAGTCCTACAAAGAGCAACCAGACAAACCTCAAGCCGAACAGCCTCCTCTCGTTTGTAATGTTCTTAAGAGGCGGCTTCTCAATGCAGTGTGGAAATACCTCTGGGTAACTGACTTATAAATTAGAATGTATATATATATAGTCATTTCATAACCAAACACCATCGCTGTACTACAGGAAGTACGGGCCTGTATTTAATGACCTTTAAGATCATTATTAGTCTTTTCTCTGAAAACTAAACTTTTTTTTTTTTTTTTTTAAAGCAGGCAACTAGTTGTACATTAGTTGTTTTTACAACCTAATTTAAAATGTGTACAACTGGAAAATGTCTGCTTTTAAGCAAAATAAGCTACATACTAACTGCTGTTTTTAATTGTCCACAACTCGCACGGTTTTGTTGAAATATTATTTGTTCCCTTTAAGGAGTACTAGCAAGGTTTTACATTACCTGTTATTACCTATTACTGCCCTCACTTTTATTCTGTTGAAGAGTTTTTATTTGTATTTTATTTTTTATACTTGTGTTTGGAATGTACTGATATATGGGCCGGTGACTACAGGCATTGATGCCTTCAAGAATTTATTTTTAAACTTACTAGGCTTACCTAGTAGCACTGCTTAAACTCTCATCGTCCACTCTTTCATATGCTTCCTCATTTTCATCACCTACAAAACAAAAAGTAAGAGGTAGACTTGGGCCAGCATTTGCCATGATCACAGCCTTGACACGCCGTGGCATAGACTCCACAAGGTGCTGAAAGGTTTCTTAAAGGATGCTAATCCATTCAGTCATTAATAATTTCAAATCATTTTCAAGAGAGGTAGGCAGAGGGTGGTGATGATGAATACATCATTCAAATTCATTCCAAGCAGGGGTGAAATTCTGCTGGTACTCACCGGTAATCTGTACTGGGTCTTATTTTAATGCCGGTGCTGGGTACCGGGACTTATTTGATCTGCTTTTCATCCAATGGGCTTGCATTCCATTCATTCACACTAGTGCAGCATTTCTCAAATGTGCTTTCATTCAGCAGAGTTCATGATGCTTGCATTCTGTTTCCTAAAACTGCTATCTCTGTCTCTTAGCTGCTATTGGCCACCAGTATAATCACTCTGATTTCATTCTGATTATATTTCACTTTGGCATACATCACAAATCTTGCCCATTTTGCTCTGTGTCAGTGCTCATTGGTTGATCAACGAGAGAAGACTTTAGCAGTAAAATGTGAAAACAGTGGAGTTTCGATGGTAAAAATTCATGTTAGCGTCTGCCATAAATTACACAGTTGATAAATATTAGAAATAATTATCACAGCGTGCTTTGTCTTGCACCGATTTATAAAATGGAAAGTGATGTGTGGGACAGCAGGGATTAACATAAAAAAAAAACAGGATCAAAAAAGTGTAGCTTCAGATTTGACAAGTGAGTCAGAATCAGGATACAGATGCAGGTGCGCTTTTACACTTTCCAAACACTGGCCCAACTTGCAAGACAAATGTTAAGTACAGTGATCAAAGATTTGTTTTGTTGTGATCCTAGTATTTTCTGTTATGAGGACTATAAATGTACAATGCCCCCTTTTCTACACTTTATTTAAGTTACATTTGAGTTTGCATGTGTGTGAAAAGGCATACGTAAACCACAGTATTAATAATCTTTATTTTTATATAGTGCCTTTCATAGTGGACCACCATCACAAAGCACTTTACAAGATATGAGACTAGGGTGTGTGATCTATGCATCAGCAGCACTTACAACAATGTCTCACCCAAAAGACAGAGCACAAGGAGGTTAAGTGATTTGCTCAGGGTCACACACAGTGAGTCAGTGGCTAAGCTGGGATTTGATCTGAGGATTTGGTGGTTACAAGCCCATTTCTTCAACCACTGGACCACACAGCCTCCTAATGGTACTACTTTATGAAAATGTGTAATTTGTCACTTTGTTATTGTGTAGGCATCACAATGCCAAGGATTAAAAATAAAATAAAATAAAATAAAAACCTGATGTCTACTTTATATTGTTTCTGCCTGAAATATACTATTCTTTTTCTGGAATATATCATGGGTACATATTGTAGGATAAGTAATCTGTAAATAAATAAAAAAATAAATAAAATAACAGAGATATATGTTCTAATCCAAGTTTATCAAAATAGCATGGTCAGGTCCTGTTGCAGGTGAGCACCCAGGGTCTGGCAAGTATGGAGAGGATTTCAAAGAATACAATGGAGATTAAAATGGCCAAGTGATTTTTTGGTTGACCTGTGTTGATCTGCAGTAGTGGTCAGTACATTAAACAACAGAGGGGTATTTCAGCCTGTATTGTGCATTGTTTGACTTAGACCTTTTAGTATCATTTGCTCAAAGCACAGTTGTTTTCTATACACACTTTGTATAACATCCCCCCTTTTTTAGGATATCTTGAAAAAAACCCTCTCTACAGCAGTTACTACATAGTGTAATATTTCTTAATACTTATCATTTAAGGGTTAACTTAAGTGTTATATTACAGTACATGACTGAGTGATACATGCAGAGGGTACAAAGCTTTAAATATTTTCAGCTTCTTTGTTTGTGATGACTTGAATATATTTTATCAGCTATTTTTTAAGGCTTATTTTGTATTGATAAATGTATTGTTTACCAGTTGCACATATTACCTGCACTTTTTTGTTGAATTTCACCCCTGATCCCAAGCATATTCAATTGAATTGAGATCCTGGGATGTGGTAGCTGCTGTCATAAAACATCTGTGCATAATGAACTCATCTTTCTTTTTATTCTACATGCAATAGTAAATCAGATCAAATGAAAGAAATAAATGAGCAATATTTCCTCTGACCTGAAAGGCTGTTAGAGACGATATTTGTGTTGTTCCTCTCTATGATTTCTGTGTAGATGTGTTCTTCATTCCTCCTCGGCCTAAGATTGCTGTCTTGGATGTCATTATTGTTGCTGCTCAAACTTGTAATCCTTGCAAGAGGAAATGGAATGGTCATTTAAAGTATTCAGCTTTCCAATAGAATTCCAGCATTAAACTCAATTACGTGAATGGAGTGAACCATGAGATAACAGGAGTGGATAATATCTGAGATAGAGTTGAGGTACATTGCTAAAGGGTTAAGTAAGCATCTTTTATGATCAATCTTAGGACTGTGGTATAAAGTGAAGCACAAGCAGTCAGGGCAATGATATCACATAATTACTACAAAGAACAAGCCAATGAAGAGCCTATCTGGCCTTTTTTGGCCCATGGCTGGATTGAAAAAACTAATTTCTGGAAAACTCTAATTTAATAACATTTGAGAGCTGACAACATACTCTTAACATAGAAGAATCACGCTTCACCTTTGCAGGAGTAGTTTGTACCTGCAGTAAAGGAACAACAGGGGCCCCAGGAGGAGGAAGGTGACACACACACCAATGACAATCACTGTGAGCTGCAGCGATGGGGGACCCGTGACAAAGCACTTCTCCAGGGGTGTAGAGTTCTGGAGAGTAGTGGACTGCATGCTGAGGGTAGGCTCTGTGCTGGCTATGCTGCCTGTGCTGGCTATGCTGGCTGTGCTGGCAGGGCCTCCTTTCTCTTGTTTTCACAGTGTGAGATAAAAAAAAAAAAAAAAAAAAAAAAAAAAAAAAAAAAAAAAAAAAAACAGAGACACAATAGATTTAGTCACTCAGATATCTTTGTATACTGTTAATTGAGAGAGAAAGTGAGTAAACTGGCACAGTAATTTGGTATTTTAAAAGCCTTTCTCATATACTATAGAACTGTGTTTTACCATGTTTTTTTAAATTCCTTACCATATTTATCAGTGTTGTATCGTGGTTGCCTTTGCTTTACCATGCTTTCATGCTTTTTACAGTAGTACTTTAGCCAAAAGACTGTTGGTGCACAAATCACAGTAGCGGCCACGGCATATCACAGTCTCATAAGGTAGTATTTGATGTTAGTAAAGGTAATTGGAAGCGACGTGTGACCTGCACTTTACAGGGTCTGGGCTGTTCTTGCTAATACTGTTTTTCAAATATTTATTTTGTTTGTTTTTGTTTTCACACAAACCTCTATGCTTTACAGTCATATGCTTTTCTGCCTGCCCAAGAATGTGCCCATCTGATTCTTGGAAAGAGCTTTAGAACATTTTATAAATTGGCTAACCCTTTCCAAATAATTTTCACCAAGACCATGCCGTTTTAGCTGCCATAGTTAAACAACATTTACATACAGGTATTCTGACATACAGCATAATCCAATAAAATGGATAATGCAGTAATAGCATACCAGTGTCTGTACTAATGAGTACCAGCTAAGCACAGCTTTATTTGTCTTCCAAAAATGTCATTACTGCTAATATTGCTACTCAATCAGACTGCTGATAGTTCAGCAAAGATTCCTTCAGGGAATACACTACTAATATCCAAACAATCTTTCTACTGGGGAATTGTCTCAGCCTTCATTATTGTATAATAACAGGGCTTCTTAACATTTCTTGAAAGTAGAAAAAGCTTACCCCTGTGCACCTTGAGTTTGATGGTATAGATCATTTTGATGCTTTTTGAATCGTACAGTGTGCACTGGTAGGAGCCCTCGTCAGAAATCTGGACATCACTGATGGTAAGGGAGAAATTTGCAGTTTGAATCATGTTTGGCTGGGTTTTTATCCTCTCTTGATTCTCTGGATTTACCACCTCTCCCATGCCTGTTATGGTGACTAACAGCTTCTCGCATTTCTTTTGAAAGCAATGGTGCCACGAAACCTCTGCATTGGAGTCTGTTTTCCAAAAATCCTTTTCTTTGCACGGCAGAAGAATGGAAGATCCTCTGTGAATGGATTAGGGAATCACCTGTTCAAAAGTAACTTGAATGCATGAATACATGGGTTTAATCTGAACAATAAAAACAAAGAGTGTTTTAATCTTTTAAGATTAAATGCCCTAGTTTTAGGTTCAATTTGTAAATTAACTGTCAGTTCCAGGTCCTATAAAAATAATCATTGTGTCTTAGCTATAGTAACCCACACTATTTTAAATACATAGTATCATTAGTGTGCAAATGTAGTAGTAATGTAACACCCCATTGCTTCTGTTGTTTTGATTGGTTGTGCATATTAAATCAAACCATTTTATTTGAAAATCTTGGAAAAGTGACAAGAAAGGCAAATTAGTGATTGGCTAATTTAATTGATAACTTTAATAGGTCAAACATGCAATTAATTTAAAACAGAAATAGAAAAGGAACACATAGCCACACATGGTAAAATGCATGACTCTTTTTGAAGTTGTTTAAGATGCCTAATTAAAGCATAAAGTGGTCTAACATTTGCACACGATTACCTATTGTTTCTATATCACCGATTACTGATCAGAAATTTAAATTTTCACACTCAAGCAGGTAGGCATATAAATGATATAAATGGCAAAGGTGTTGCAATAAATTTGTACATACCTGTTTTATTAAATGGGTTACCTTACCTTTTAACCACACAAATAATGTACAAAATACCTGGGTTGTGAAACGGTTTTCCTGGTAGAAATGTTTGGTATTCACACACTTGCAAAAATTAACTAAAATCCTTACCTGAGGTGCCTAGAATGAAAAGAATTCTGCTGTCCATGTTCAAAGGCAGAAATGATGCTGTGGGAGTCAATTCTCAGCATTCGAGAGCAACAAAGATTGGGGAAAAAACCTTAACTTCCTGTCTCATAAATGTACCACCTTTGAGTAAAATCACAGTTATACAATAAAATCTTTTTTTTTTTTTTTTTCTCAAACAACCAATAAAACATAGCAATTATTTATTTTGTATTTTAAAACGGATCAAAATTGTTAAGACATGCCAAAAGTGTTTTGAATGCAATCACTTTTTCCTCTGGTTGAACAACAGTTGATTTGATTTTTCCAAAGGTCTGTTCTGTTTTTTCAGTTAAACAGAATGCAACAGCTGAAATATCATCCTTGGGGGATTTTTGTTATGCTTTGGCAGAGAAAAGCTTAAATAAATTCTGTGGCATATGATTGTTTGACATTCATTTGTATTGAACTGCAACTAAAGTATAAGCATTTGTATCAAATATAGGATAGCCCATATGGAGAACCCCCCTTGCTACCCATACACATATGGCATTTCATTATGAGTGGAATTGTAGTTTTCTGCTGTACTCTAAAATGCCTGTGTTTTTTATGTAGGACGGATGATAATGGGAAGACAAAATCACAGATCAGAATCTGTGCCTTATTGCTTAACTAATAGGTTTGTAAGTGACACATTATGTTTTGATTGAATACACGTTGTAAATGTTAGAAAAATGTAACTACAGCAAGTTACTTAGTACTGCAGTAATACTGTTGTAGGTTCTGCTTATGGCCATTATAAAACATGTATACAACATGTTGTACCTGTTTATTGCCTGTCAACCTTTGTTTTTTTTTTAATATTAAATCTAATGTAAACAGTGGACTAAAACTGAATTAAACATTTTGGAATAGAGCATTTTTAATGTTTTAAAACTCAAAATAAACAGCTGATTTTTTTTTTTTTTTTTTTTTACAGGACTGCTATGTAAATCATATTTGTTTCTTACTGGTTTTGGAAAATGAATTATTCCACTTCCAGAAAACTACATCAAACTGTGCACTGGAGGCAAATCTTTTTTAGCTCATAAAAAAAACAAAAAAAAAAACAGCATAATCTTCAACCGAAGGAAAAGTGTGCACAGAAAATATTGTAGTCTGATATCATCATGCATGAATTATTAAGTGTGTGCCAGCTTACCCTGCAGTTTCAGTCACTCTATACTGTACTTTCAGAGAGACCGGTTACTGCACAGTGTGCCAATTGCTCAGACCATCAGCATCAGATTAATGAAAGACAATTACAGAAGTTTAAAATTCAACTGAAAACTGGATATTATGTCTTAAGCAAGCATGGACTTCTGAATTATGAACATTATTTAACTAAATAAGAGCTGAAAGGCACATTTATGAATTGGTGTATTACAATTGCCCAAGCCTTACTGAGCATGTACTCCCCTTAAAAACGGTTGCTGACATGTGCTATATGCTGTACCCTCCTACAGAGGGGTCTCTGAGTCAAAGACAGCAGACCCTGGCAGCATACTGTCCAATGTTATTATTTGCTGTATGTGGCCCATGTGAAGGCTTCTTTCTATGGGTCTGGAAACACATGTTCTTTGTGATCAGTGAATATTTCATGTAGTTTAATGGTTGCTGATGTTGTATATTTAACACATCAACTGGCTTCTATGGTGTTAAATATTTATATCCTGTTTAGACCCAGCTATGTATTTTTTTTTTTTTTTTTATGTGGTTAAACTGTTAACTTCAGATCAGCCCTGATTTGACCACTACTATTGCTATTTCTAGGTCTTGATTAGACCACATTCTGGTTCAAGTTTTTATTTCAAGACCATGGTCATTATTATTCCTTAAGTCACTGCTATTGTTTCAATTATGGTACCAAAGTGTACAGAATGTGTGTGCTACATGATCACGAAATTGGCAATAAACACTTTTTATTATCAGTACTACTGGGATCTATATTTTTGTTTATTTGGTGCGTTTGAGACACCTAAATAAAATTCACAATCAGTTTCCCTTAAATGAACACAAAAGGGTGCCTGTTTGGTAGATTTCTTAATTTGTTTTGAAGATCTGAGAACTGAATGCCTTTGAGATCATGTTCAGTAGTTTTATATTTCTTTCTTATGTAAAATCCTGTATGAAAAATAAATATGAAATATGATATTCAATTACATTTTGGTTAGCCTTTTTTTCAGACCACATGTATTGATATTATTATTATTATTATTCCACTGGGTACATTCAAAATGGAACGAGGTAGGTCTGGCAACATTCCATAATAACAATATCAATGAAAATAGTGACGTCATCAGGAGTGACGTGGAAGGAATGGTTTGTTTTACAAAAACCAGGTAATGCCAAAACAAATTACAAAGAAAACACATTTCAATTAAAATGTGTTAAGTGAAAAAAGATTTATTGATGTAGACATATTAATATGTGTAAACTGTACTATTTTGATAAGTTGCTTGCTATTTTTTATTTATTTTTTGCTGTTGTTTCTCGTGCAGAATTTCTTTTAATCGGTTGACAGACCAACTATTTGTGTTTAGACTTTTTACTTTTACGTCGATTCAAACATAAGTTCCAGTTGTAAACCAACGCTTTCGATGTGTATAAAGTCTACCTCCATACAAACTTGTTAAATACTAACATGACATTGGTGAAATGTTAGGAGCTATCGCTGTAACGTATTTGATCGTATAAATAGTTTCTAGGGACCATCATTTATTGAGTACATTATAAAGTACAATCTAATGACATATTGTTAATTAAACACATACCGGTATGCAGTATACAATTTGCAAATGTAAACATATATAGACTTCTGTGTGGTATATATTGTGCTACTTGTTTTAAGTAAGACAATTCGAAAACTGTACAATATGTATAATCAAAGTTGTTTTTATCAGGCGCTTTATATACAGGTTATATATTCTATCCTGGACATTTAAATGTGCAGATAACAATCACCAGGCTATACAAACAGGAGTACAATGAAGTAGGTTTGACGAACAACTTTTTTTTTTTTTTCCTGTTTATCAAGATCACGTTCAAGATCCTGCATCATTTTGCAGTTAGAAAACGTGTGTTTTTAAAAACCTGTGATTCCCTGACCACAAGTTCTGTTTAAGAACAACAGTTACTTTCTTGCTGTTCTTACTACACGAGGGTCATGGAAAGGCTTTGTTTTAATTATGGAGAAATATTGAACATCATTGTTCTTTTTGTATTACTAGGTAATCAGGAAAAGGGCTGGAATGACCCTCCACAGTTTTCTTATGGCCTGCGGACACAAGCACAAGGGGTACAAAAGCGTAATTTCTTAAATAAATGAGTACCTCCACCTCAGCTGGATGGGTCCCAGGGTAAGTGCTGTTTTACTTACTGGCCTCTTTGTAGGGCTAGAAAATGAGACAGCTTTTAAAGTTTTTTTTTTTTTTTTTTTTTTTTTCTCGACACAGTGTATATTTCTCAATTTTTCCAAAAAACACCCAATAAAAAACCCCACACCACTACGAATCGAAAAATAACCAACCTTACGATATAAAAGACCTTAAATGTAATACCTAACTGGTTTATTTTTAGTTTTGTAACTGTAACGTGTGTTTTTCATATACTGAGCATCAAAATAAACTTTTATCACTATTATAACACATTTATTTTCGGAAAAAAGGTATATAAATAATGCACATTGACAAAATGTTTTTGGTTTCTTTTTTTCAATCGATCATTCATCCTTGACCATGAGACGCTCGAGTGACTATAACTGAAGCATATGTACTTAAACACCTACTTAGTGAGACAGTTGATTGGACACTGGATATGGAGTGATTTCAGCTGTTGAATTGCAAGCTTAAATAAAAGCAATAAAGAACATTACAGAAAAAAACACCAAAACGCCACGTCTGTCAAGAGAGCAGCGCCTTTGTGCAATCAGCATGTTGGAGGCTGGACTAGGGCAGCGTACTGTGGCTCGCCGTCTTGGGTGCTCACAGCCAGCAGGACGTGTGTCTTCTAGAGCTCGGAGACCACTGAACAGGCAGATGCTTATCCAGGCACTTTAGAGAGTAAAATGTCAATTGTTGATCTTCACAATGAAAAGTCACTGCACCTGCTCTAAAACAGAGTTTGTTATTTTTCGATCACATCTAGTGAATTTTATCCAAATATAAGTGGTAAGTTTCTTTTGATGCTCAAATTTAAGTGGCAAGTTTCTTTTGCTGCTCAGTATATATTGTTTTCCTTTTACTTAAGCAGTAATAAAAATAAAAAAAAAAACTTTGGATTAATCTTGGTAGTTTCTATTTAGCTAAAGAAATACAACAATCAAGAGTAAGAGAGGCAAGATGGTCGTTGTAATGCAGCTTTTTTTTTCAAAGTGAAATAGAACCCTACAATGCTTTTTTTTTTTTTTTTTAATTGAGCATGTGTATACTTCATGATTTTCATAGGTTTTTCATGGTTGCTGTATCTGCTCATTTTTAGTTTCTTTGATGAGTGGAACTCCACTGCCTGCTAAACCTTTGTCTCCTACTTTGCCACTGGCTCCACCTCCATCCACAGTGGTCCTGCCTGCCTGCAGGCTATCTGCAGTGGACTGCACAGCCCTGTCGACCTCGACTCATACAGAGTGTGAGGCCAGTATAGAGGATGTGATGGGGTTACTGTACTGGGCACTGACAGCCTGCAGGACGACAGTCAAGGTAACCATGAAGGGAGCTCCTCTTATCTTCCCTTTTGTATGCTTAAAACACTAGGACACATTCTCTTTCTAATTTTGTATTTAATACAGGTGACAGCTTGGGCCCTATTTTAATGCATTAAAAACATGTTCAATAAAAATAAGGGCTGTCAAGCAATTATATTTAATTGATACAATTACTGCATTCATCTCATTCAAGATTGTTTTATTTATTTATTTATTTATTTATTTTTTTAAAGTTCTTATTACCTTTAAGGCCTAATGTGGTATTGGACCTTCTTATTGTCATGATCTGCTGAGCCCATATGTCCCTGGTCGTTCCCTGAGATCGGAAAATGCTAATCTTCTGACAGTCCCTAAAATTAGTTTGGACTCTGTCGGAGCCAGGGCATTTAGTTATAGTGCCTCTCATCTTTGGAACTTGCTCTGGATTCATATCAGAAATGCTAGCACAATTTAATCTTTTAAATACTGTTTGAAAACATATTTATTTATGTGTGTTTATTGGTAACTAGATTATATATTAGTGTGACAGTATTGAAAGGAGTTCCTGTCGTAATTTGCCCTCCCGACCACCGGCAGCGCTGCGTAGGGTTGACCGTGATTGGTTCAGCAGGCTGAACTCTGACCATGCAGGAAGTTCCGAGTCAGGCGGCCACCTTGGCCCAAGGTAGAACCATGCGGCCGTCGGGTCCCATCATTGCAATCAGTTGTGCTGTTCTTGTTGATTGGCTGATGTGGGGCAGCGTGCTGATTGCAGGGGTGGGACTTGGCAGTATTTAAGCAGTATGGTTTTGCCATTCGGTCTCCATGGGCTGAACTGAAAACACCTGCTGTGCTTGTTGTGTTGCTTTTATTCACTGCTGTTATTCACAGAAGCTTGAAAACCTTGGACACTGTGTTGGATTACCGGAGTGAGGAACCGAGGACTGGCCATTAATCTGTGAAAGAGAGCTAAGAGGCGGTGAGAGGAAACCCACCGCAGTACCACAAAGAAACCCAGTGCTTCCTTTGTTGTTATTTGTAACCGTGACATTTTTTTGTTTACTCTTTTTATTTCAAACCTGAGTTTACCATTGCTGGTATTCCAGGTGGTTTTCTTGTTTATTTTTTGCAATACTGGACTGTTCTATTTTTATTATTTTTGTAAAATAAAACCCTGCCCTGATACCATTGATGGTACAGGGCTCTAAGGACTAAACTCCATTTCCGGCTCCTGTGTGCTGTCATTTCTGGTCCTTCCCAAAAGCTCCGGCACTGGTGATGGGAGTGTGTAATCTATAGATACAGACTTTTTTATATTTCTTTTGTAAAGCGCCCTGGAATGTTTCCATGAAGAGCGCTATATCTACACTTTAAACATAAAATAATATATTATAATTATAATAAATTATTAATATAATAATATAATATATAATATAATAATAATAATATAATAATATAATAAATTTTTATCCAAAAGTCGTATTTCACATACAGCATAAAGTGTATTTTGAGAAAGGTGTGTTTAGCATGCAGGTGGTGCTTCAGATTGGATGTAGCCTACATTTGTGATACTGAAAGTTTCAATTTGCCAGTAGCTATGTCAAAGTTTTTTTTTTTTTTTTTTTAAATAAACTTCCCATTCACTTTTAGTATTTTGCTCCAGAATACAGTTATATGACTTTCTATGCAAACAGTGACTGCACTCATTACTCTGCATGCGCTTGAGTATATTACAATGGTGACGCAGGGAATGAGTTACGGTATGCTAAGGGGTTAAGACAGAGGAGTGTGATTAACGCGTGTTAAAAAAAAATAAAAATATCCAAAATAATTAATGGGCTAATCGCAGAAGTTAACTGCAATGAATCGACAGCCCTAGTAAAAATAGAAGATAGCAGGTTCCAGTATGCTTGATTTCTGAATTTCACAAGTGTCTTTGTTATACATGTACCATGTTTGTTTCTCTCTCTCTCTCTCTCTCTCTCTCTCTCTCTCTCTCTCTCTCTCTCTCTCTCTCTCTCTCTCTCTCTATCTATATATATATATATATATATATATATATATATATATATAGCAAACAACACTTCGAAACCTTTGACACGGTCTTCTTGTGTAAATGAACATCAGACCACAGATAGTTTGCAAAAACAGGTCAGTGTCTGTATATTTATTCAGTACAACACAGAGTTGCTGAACTAAACTTTTAAATAAGTTGTTAACTATAACCAGACAGCTAAGCCGTTTGCCAACACACACCTTTTCGTAAGGTCTCCGTTTGACCAGACCCTCCATTTGCTGCCCTGCTTATATACATCTGCCTACTAATTACAGGCAGGTGTAGCTAATTAAATTAGTGCCAGGTGTTTCTGATCCTGGCTCAATAAAAATATTAAACTATGTGATTGTGTAAAAACAGCCACAAAACACCCATTGTCCTTGCAGACCATTAAAACTTTAAATGTGATTTTTTAAAATTTTTTTATCATTGGACATTTCAACAATAAATGTACAAAGCCAATTTTTAGCTCATTTCCAGGAGTTATGCTTTAAAGAGGAAAGGGATCATATTTATTGTGCCATTCCTTGTACTCAGTAATTGGAGATCTGGCAAGCAACATGTAATGCATCATTGAATGTATTGCTATATTGTGATCAAGTTGATCCAATCAACCCCTTAGTGCATATGTTAAAGGCTTTTAAACCAGTCCACGCAGGAAGACAGGCTCTTTTTTAATGCACCTGTCATTTCGTTTTTCAGAGGCAGGTTTGTGATGAAGTTTGTAAACGGCTGACCCTGTTCTAAGAGATGTGGATCAGTGGAAATCTATCGTCTCCTGTAAGGAAGAGAATGTACTGTCTGGCACAAGATAAAAGGGGTGCATTTCATAACCACTACATTTTATGAACCTCCTTTGCTGGAATACTTAAATCCAGTAGTGATGCTGGGTTTTAGCTTTGTCTGCATGTTGCGGGGCACCGATACATATTCCCGCAATTTAGAGTCTTGAATAGATCTAGAAACCCCCTTAATTCTATTATGATAAAACTTGCCTTAGGAAAAGTTACCTTTGCATTGTTATATAGGACACAATTATATTTTACATCCCTCTAGAGAACTGTTTAACCAAGAGCTGTCCGACAGTTTTAGACTTTTTGGTTTTATAGGTTAAGTATGCTTTAGACTGTTAATGTCTTTGAGAGAGGCTACAGATGAAATGCAACATAATTGAATTTGCATTAAATGTTAAATAAGTAGTCACTTGGTTCAGTCTTCACATACAGTGAATGTCACACGTACATGTGCATACAGTGCATGTCATGGTGATATACTTCTTCATACCTTAATACTACTTTCAGATGAGTCAGTGAAGAACCTCTGAAAATTCTGTTGCCAAACTGATTTCTCTTAAAATAACAAGTCAAATACTCAAGCCGTGAGAGCAAAGCTGTACAGCATATTTAGGGGATCTGATTTTAGTTTTTGTTCACTTAAAAGCTGACTAAATTGTAGCAACTACACTAAGACAACGCTTCAGTAGTTTTTTGCTATTTAAAACTGCAAACAACATTAATATGCTGTGACTGCACTTGCTTTGTCCTTACACTCCATTAAAACCTTAAATGTGATTCTTCAATACAGCCATAATGTTGAGCTCACTGAGACATTTGTCTCGAGATCCATCCATTAGACAGTCAAAACCCAGCACCCCCAAAGTTAGGGGACACTATTTGTTGTGTTTTGTGTTTTACAGAATTGAAAAAACAGAACTGGGACTCTGCTGATGAGACTCATCGCTCCCTGATAGTGGACTATGTCAGTGAAGTCAGCCAATGGATGGTGGGGGTGAAAAGGCTAATTGCAGAGACCAGAAACCTCCCTACTGAAGTCTTCAACGCTGAGGTAGAAGGACCAAGCCCAAAAGAAGACATAACCCAAAACACCCAATAGAACTAATGGAAAAAAGTAGAAGACACACTCTCTCTCTCTCTCTCTCTCTCTCTCTCTCTCTCTCTCTCTCTCTCTCTCTCTATCTATATATATATATATATATGTTGATTGACGTGGATTTGATTTAGATTTTTCTTCTGTTCACTCACTTTGCATTTAGTTAATTGATAAATATAAACTATTAACATGTCTATTTTTGAAAGCATTCTTACTTTATAGCATTTTTTCACACCTGCCTAAAACTTTTGCACAGTACTGTGTATATATATATGCATATATATATATATATATATATATATATATATATATATATATATATATATTCATATATATATATTAATCATCTATACTATATATTGATAATACGGAAGTGCCTTGCAAAAGTATTCAGACCCCTGACCAATTTTCTCATATTACTGAATTACAAATGGTACATTGAAATTTAGTTCTGTTCGATATTTTATTTTAAAACACTTAAATTAAAATAATACAGCCACCAAACATAACCATCTCCAAACCAAATTATCCATTCAATAAAGTATAATAATGTTAACTGTTTAGTTCATATATATATATATATATATATATATATATATATATATATATATATATATATATATATATATATATATATATATATATATATATATATATATATATATATATATATATATATATATATATACACATTAGTGCCTTGCAAAAGTATTCAGACCCCTGACCAATTCTCTCATATTACCGAATTACAAATGGTACATTGAAATTTCATTCTGTTCGATATTTTATTTTAAAACACTTTGAAACTCAAAATCAATTATTGTAAGGTGACATTGGTTTTGTGTTGGGAAATATTTTTAAGAAAAATAAAAAACTGAAATATCTTGCTTGCATAAGTATTCAACCCCCACACATTAATATTTGGTAGAGCCACATTTTGCTGCAATAACAGCTTTAAGTCTTTTGGGGTAAGTATGTACCAGCTTTGCACACAGTGTCGGAGTGATTTTGGCCCATTCTTCTTGGCAGATTTGCTCCAGGTTGTTCAGGTTGGTTGGACGACGCTTGTGGACCGCAATTTTCAAATAGTGCCACAGATTCTCAATGGGATTGAGATCAGGACTTTGACTGGGCCACTGTAGGACATTCACCTTTTTGTTCTTGAGCCACTCCAATGTTGCTTTGGCCTTGTGCTTGGGATCATTGTCCTGCTGAAAGGTGAATTTCCTCCCAAGCTTCAGTTTTTTAGCGGACTGAAGCAGATTCTCTTGCAGTATTTTCCTGTATTTTGCTCCATCCATTCTTCCTTCAATTGTAACAAGATGCCCAGTCCCTGCTGATGAGAAGCATCCCCACAGCATGATGCTGCCACCACCATACTTCACTGTAGGGATGGTGTGTCTTGAGGCATGGGCAGTGTTAGGTTTGCGCCACACATAGCGCTTTGAGTTTTGGCCAAAAAGCTCTATCTTGGTCTCATCTGACCACAAAACCTTTTCCCACATTGCAGCTGGGTCACTCTCATGCTTTCTGGCAAACTCCAGACATGCTTTCAGATGGTACTTTTTGAGTAACAGCTTCTTTCTTGCCACCCTCCCATACAGGCCAGTGTTATGCAGAGCTCTTGATATGGTTGACTGGTGCACCATTACTCCACTCCCAGCCACTGAACTCTGTAGCTCCTTCAAAGTGATTGTTGGCCTCTCTGTGGCTTCTCTCACAAGTCTCCTTCTTGTTTGAGCGCTGAGTTTTGAGGGACGGCCTTTTCTTGGCAGTGCCTGGGTGGTGTGATGCAGCTTCCACTTCCTGATTATTGATCCAACTGTGCTCACTGGGATATCCAAACACTTGGATATTATTTTGTACCCTTTCCCTAATCTATGCATTTGTATTACTTTATCTCTAACTTCTGTAGAATGCTCTTTGGTCTTCATTTTCCTTCAGATTCACAGCCTTACCAATGATCCTTCAACAGTGGGGTTTTTATCCAGAAAATGTGACAGCAACTTTAATGGTTCACAGGTGGAGGCCAATGGTAAGGTAATTGTGTCCTCGTTAGGGCAATTTCTTTCATTGGTGCAAACTGGGAGCTTCCACAGCACAGGGGTTGAATACTTATGCAAGCAAGATATTTCAGTTTTTTATTTTTCTTAAAAATATTTCCCAACATAAAACCAATGTCACCTTACAATAATTGATTCTGAGTTTCAGTGTTTAAAAATAAAATATCAAACAGAACGAAATTTCAATGTACCATTTGTAATTCAGTAATATGAGAGAATTGGTCAGGGGTCTGAATACTTTTGCAAGGCACTGTATATATATATATATATATATATATATATATATATATATATATATATATATATATATATATATATATATATATATATGAACATAATACTGTTAAACAGTTAACATTATTATACTTTATTGAATGGATAATTTGGTTTGGAGATGGTTATGTTTGGTGGCTGTATTATTTTAAATTGATACCAATAATGTTGACATGTTTTCATAAAAGTGGTGACAGGTATGGGGCTCCATTTCCAGCTGTTTTTGGTAAGGTTTATACAAAAAATGTATAGGTAAGCTAACAGTTATTCCCCTACATCAGTGATCAAATGTGATCATGCAGTTATTGGAATAACTGCCTGATTTATTATATTTCTGTTTCTGAATTATTTTTGTACATTTTTACTTGATTGTAAGGTTTTGAAGAACAGGAACAAGTTGTAGTGCTGGCTGGTACAACCCATTAAAGTTAAAATTGCTCTAAATCTATAACATCGTTATTGACTCTATTCAGAATACAACTTGAACCTTTAGTACCTGTATTATTTAAGGTGCAAACTGGTTTGCTTTTTTTGTGCATTAGTGGTTCCATGTACACAAAAGTAGACTATGCCTACATACTGTTTTTCAAAATTGGAAGACCAAGTTTTTACAGTTTTGTTTTGAAATGTTTTTAACAGCAATATGGACATGTGCAAACTGTTCAGTTGTCTAGAATGATGTGTGTGTGGTGAAAATGTGTGTGGTGAAACGATCACCAGTGTCAATAATTAGTGGCTTCACCAAGACAGGGGTAGGTACCCTTGTCTCTTCCTTTTCACTCCATTCCATTCCATTGCAGAACTATTTTTTTCCAACCCTGTTGAAGAAGTCACGTAATTAAGGACCTGATTAGGTCAACTAATTTAGCTGATTTCCCTTGATGCTGGTCCAGTAGTGTAGCGCCTTCATCAAGCCGTATAGATAGGGCTTGAAGTTTTTGGGTTTTATTTTTTAACACATGACATCCTTTTAAACTTATTTTAAGCCGATTCTGTTTCCTAGTTATATTCAGAAAAAGCTGTTCATTACAAAACAGTATAATTTGTTTTTACCTTCATGTCTTGACTAAGCCTGATTCTGTTAATTTTTATTTCAAACAAGTTATGTTAATTGCTCATTGCTAATCCTAGTTGCATTTATTTGTGCAGTTGCCTAGTTTATTGTTGTGCTTTTGTTATTTTCACTAATTTAACAGAGTTGCCCTGACAGATTTTCTTTTCAGCATAAAATACCCAGTACAGAGTCTACACTGATAGCAAGTCCATCATTTAAAACCCCCTTGATTTGTAGCAAAAAAAGTCTTTAATTAGTAGTTTTCTCTTTATTAGGATGCACAGGTTAACAACTACTAATTAACATTTAAAGGGAGGTAGAGATTTGGAAAAAAACCTGAACAGTTCAAACCCTGTATATACTACATGTGGTTCTTCTTGGAACAACTTTACAATTAACAAAATATGATCATGGCTAATAGTCTTGCACTATTAAATCAGTTTTGGAGCTTGGGGTAGCATTAATATGTACAATTCTTTAAAGCATTAAGCTATGATAAATTAAATAGAGCATTGTTTTCCAAGCATGATTTCTGCAGACCTGTTATGTCCTAACATCATTCACATACCAGTTTTAAGACATGGCACAGGAAAGAGTGCCTTTAAAGGAAAAATGTAGAGCTCAAAATAAACAGGGAATGTGAAACATTACACAGGAGATTTTCCTCAAAGTTTCAATGGGAGCAGCTACATTTCTTATCAATGGTTTTAATTTGAAGTGGAAAAGCCAGGCACAAAGTAAAATTAAATCACATTAGAAGGTTTGTGTCACAAAGGTATTAGATGATGAGATGAATAGAGATATAACGCAAATTATTCAGCTAGCACTTTAATAATGTCCCATGGATGTAGGTTTATCTTCTTTAATACTTACTTTTACATTGGGGAAAGGTTAATTAAGCAATTGCACAGCAGTCTTCTAGGGCAGTGTTTCCCAACCCTGTTCCTGTTGGCACACCATGTCTACTGGTTTTTGTTCCAACACAGAGCTTAATTGAACCATTCGTTGAGCTAATAAAGTGTTTAGCTGGGCATTTTCCTGTTATTTTCAAGCTCTTTGTTTGTTGATATGGTTTAGTTAAGTAATTGAGCGCTGCATTGGAACGAAAACCAGCAGACACGGTGTGCCGCCAGGAACAGGGTTGGGAAACACTGTTCTAGGGCAGTTTCATGAAAATCAAACCTTATTCTATTTATAAAAACCTGTTTTGAAAAAGCATGTCCTCAGTAAGTAATGAGTTTAAGATGAGTGTAGTGTAAGGCTCACTGCTTTTGTTTTGAACACAGTAGGACTTCTCTGTTAAGTCGGAATGCAGTCATCAGAGTGCATCAATGTGTTGTTACCATTTAAGTATGTTATTCAGTCTATCTTGTAAATAGTGAGTTTGCATGCAAATTATTATAAGTTCCCAGTTATATGCTTTACCAAAGCCAAGCAAAAAACAGTCTTCATGTGTCATGAGTTAGTGGTGTCACCCTACATCCCAGTGGATTAGTTCCAAAATAATATTTGCACATAACTAAAAGTGTATATGTGCCTAGTAGTTATACAGATTTAGTTGTATTCCAAATGAACCACTATTTTAGTAAATGAAAATAACATTTTACAGGCCCAAATAACTCATTTTCTTATGTTGAAAATATGACGTTAAATCATGCATTTATTGGATGAACCCTATTCCCGTGTAGCATACCAGACTACCGTTATTTATAATATATTTTTTAGAAATGTAGTTAACTGATTACGCACGTTTTTATGACACTATTGTACTTCACACTAAAAATAGAATCTGTCTCTTTAAGAAAGAACCATTTGTTGACTTGGATGCAGAATCTAATATGTCTAAAACGTGTCCTCCGGTTTGTTGATGAACATTGATCCCGTCCCCTGATTGGCCAGACGATCTAGCAACACAGGTGCTATCTTGGATGAGGCATGGAGGAGCAGAGAAGTCAGCACAGTCTACTTTATGGATGCACCAGGTACAAATTAATGGGGCTATGAGGGAGTTTGCAGACGTTCTAGAAATACAATTACACGATTAGGTTTGGGTGTATCAAGTGAGATCTAAGGGGGTATGGGGGTGTTAAAACGGCTATGGAGGCAGGGTTGCAATAAGGCTGTAGCTCATTGGATGCTTGGTTGGGCCCGAGTCAGTATGAAGGCACAAGAATAACCAATGAGATTGAGAGATGGGGGTAGATAAGGGATACAGCTATTGAGGTGAATAAAGGAAGGTGTCTAAAAATGATATAAAAATATATATATATATATATATATATATATATATATATATATATATATATATAATATATAAAATATATATGGGTTATGCGAGTCGCGACAGCTCTGCTGCAATACCATATTCTTGTTTTGTTTTCTTTCTGTTCAGCTGTAGGAAATTCTGCTTTAATTTTGCTTTAAGACATTGCCCAGGAAAAGGGCAATCTTATTAACATACTCCATACGGGTCTAAAACTGAAGTCATTTTTATACAATGTAACTATATAATACAATGTGAAAAATATACATTTCCTCTCCCAGTACCAATTTGTCAGTATAACAAAATCACCATTTAGGAGAAATGCAAATGCGTAAAAGTTTCTGGTATGATATTTGAGCATCAATAATCTTGATATAATTTACCTAGTTTTATTACACCAAGGAGCACAATCACATAATTTAAGGCTGGCGTTTCGTAATTGTATTTTGCTGGAGGTGAAATGATACTTGATGCTTGATCACTGCAGTATCAAAAGATATGATTGAGGATACAACTTAAATGGGATAGGCGAGCATGTAAATAGCAATAGTGCTTTTAGCCATGTATCAAAATACACACCTCCAATGTTATACAATGAAGTATCTCAACTTCCTGGAATTATAAACAAACCGTACTGTAAACAAGGTCTGCTTTATGATAAAGTATTGCAGAGAAGACTAAATACACATCTTACCCTGTTAGCCTTTGATGTGTTTAAAGTGAATACAACGTTTTCCCTCCTAAAGATAATTTTAAATAAATGTTAACATAAATCAAATAACTATTTCCTAGAAAGTGTTTGTTACATTACTACAACACGATTTTGCATCTGTGTTATCTTATAAACAAGAAAACTAAACCAATTCATTCTATTTAAGTGAAGAACTGAACATGACTGGGACTGTGCTATTACTACAGTATTAATACAGTACTGCACCCTCACTGTAAATTATATTCGGTTGAGTACAGTAGCATACCCAATTGCGGTAGACGTCAATATTCTGTTTTTGTCTGAACACTAGTAATGGATGCTGTTTATGAGGAGACGGATGTCAAGATAATAACAGGAGGTGGAAGGATGCTACACTTTTATGGATGTCTCGTCACTCAAAAAGAAGAAGAAATGCAAAAGCCATGGAGAAAGTTTAGAAAAAGCAAACAAAGCCAAGGTATTATATGCAGAGTATAAAATGTTAAATTAGTCTGAGCAAAAATCTAATAAATTTAGTTAAGAAAATCCCTGAGACCTAGTTTATTCTTATTAAAACTGCTAAACAATTTTCCATATCATTTGTCCAACCATTAAAAGCATGCTGACCAGTAAAATATTCAGATATTCACATTTGTATGTATTTTCATTCATGATATTTTAGGATGGGGTCACAGAACTCTGCTCTAGCAGTGTCCGCATGTTTTTCTTTTAGGTCTGCATACCTGTTGTACTACTTTGATTTTCACCAGAGCATGCAACAAGAATTCCCTCATCTCCCTCAGTCAGAAATCAACAAGAGAATTAACGAGAACTGGAAAAGACTGACCGTGGCAGATAAGGGATATTATTTGGATAGGACCAAGATTGAGAAGCAGGGGATAGATCCAGTGAGTTCATTTCTAATTTTCTAGTGGGAAAAAGCCAACCAATAAATGGTCACCTACTGGATATTAAGGCATGTAAAACCACAAAATATATTCCTGGTTTATCATCAATAGGCTCTAAAAACATTTGTCTTTTGAGGTATTATGTATTTAAGTGAAAGTGACCATCGATGAAGACTCTACCAAGTGGTAGTTGACCACGACTGGAGTTATGCATCCAGAGCCAAAGGCGAGCACGGTAAAGAAAGTCAAGATCAACTACCACACGGTAGAGCCTTCACTGAGAGGGCACTATCACTATTAGAAAAGATTGTTCTCTTTATTTTCTTTAAAAACACTTGAAATCCTAGATTTACCCTGAACTTGAAAAGTTGTAGGAAAATAGTCCCGAAAATGTTCATAAAGGAACACATACATAATTGGATAAAAAAAAAAAAAAAAACATTATAAATCAGATTTTTTTACTTGTCAAAGCTTCTTACAGTTTATCTGGTCAGTGCCAGATATCTGAAAGGAGCAATATTACTAAATTGAATGTGTTTCGATTCCCCGCTACAGTATTCACTGTACAGCAAATAACACAAAAAAAACTTGTAGATGTTATCATATAGAAACTGGTAACATCTATAAGAACAAATATCTCTGTAAAGCTCAACTCCTCATTTTATTTTTATACAGGATAGTCAAGTGGCAGTGCTGTCAGCTGATGTGCCAGGATTTAGAAAAATCCTCCTCCATTCCAATTATGTCGTTATCCCAAAAAGCACAGTGTCAGAGAAGAGTGTGGCCAAGCAGGTGGATCTGTGCTTGAGGCAGGGGGAGCGTGACAGTGAGAACACCTCTCAGACCCTCTCTCACGACACCCTGTTCTCCCCTATGGGCCTGGGCAGTGAGGTGGAGCTCCCGGAGCACTGCATCGCCATCGAGGGTCTGACTGACGAGACGGCCGCTGCTCTCAGCCAGTCGGGATGTTGATGAGACTGCAGTTCCTGTCTCAGTTCTCTAGCACCAAGCAAGGCAAAGAGCCAGCTGCTTTTGTACTGGAAGAGGAGCCAGCTGTGGAGCTGGTTGAGGGCCAGGCCTATAGAGCAGTTAGTGTTGTGATTGAGGAGACTCTTGTCGACGGATCAGGCACAGTATCTGCCCCCACCACCACTGGACAACAGACTCGGAACGAGGGACATCTTGTGACCATCATCCCAAACCAGGTTAAATCTGAGAAGCTTGTTTTTTATTTTATACCATGTCATAAAAAATAATTCCATGGTCAGGGCTCCTTCGTGTTCGAACAAAATCTTAATTTATGATAAATGATATCCCCCCTCTTACTGCATTGAATTTGACAATCCTTATTACTACTGTGTACCGTTATGTGTGGGTTAAGTTGTGGTTAACAGCCTCTTTGTCTTTCTGTAGGAAGTGACAGAAAACAATGTCTCATCAGGATCCAGTTCTCTAATTTTGGTGCCCATTAATACCAAGTCGGACACAAATGCCAACCCTTCCTTTAAATTTGTCACCAGCATATCGTCATATTTTCTGTAAAAGACATGCTCAATAGAACGAGATGTAATATATATATATATATATATATATATATATATATATATATATATATATATTAAAAGCAGCCCTAAAGTTTTGTAATCTCTTTGTTTTTAGTCAATAAAGTACGCCCGAAGGGGGCGAGGAAGCTGCCGTACTCCGGGCTGTTTGTTTTCCTATGTCACACAACACAAGCCCCCCCAGTGTCCTAAGTGTGGGAAGCACCTAGGTGGAAAATGGTTACCTAGCTCAGGTTAAGAAACATCAGTAAGTAACAGGTGTTTACTTATTGCTTATCTAAATATTTGATACATCATGTAAATACTCTTGTATGTTCAATACATGCTATCATTGTGTGTCTGAGAATTCACATGCATAGTAAGATAGCAGCGTTGTTTGGTTTTATTTACTTATGGTGCAGATGCGAAATCAACACCGACTTTGTATTTGTTTACACTTTAGTTTAAACACACATTTATGCATGATAAAGAAATTGTTGGCAAAACATTTCATTCCTCAATAATTACCTCATTTAATTCTAGGAAGTTTTTTTTTTGTGTTAAATTTCAGATTTCAGTGCAGCCTTTCACCTATCAACATTTATCAATTTAGTTTTCTAGATCTGTAGCTTGTATAAATGCATAACACACGAATCAGTTGTGTGAGGGAAAGCTGATTTGTATAAACTTGTGTACCGACTCTTACACACAATCAGCTAATATTGTGTTCAGTTAACTGTCTCAGGGAAAGAAAGCACTTACCAAAGCAGCAACAACAAGCAACAATGTGCCGTCTAAGAAGCAGCAGGAAGCTTCTGGTGAGACAAGCTGCCCGTCCCTTGAGACCTTTGAGGCTGTGACACAGCTGATTGTCGCAGCATCGTCCTATGAAATGAACAGTGAGTCTCGGTGGAAAGAAGTGGTTGTAGAAGAGACTGCTGAAGTAGTGAGCGCTCTTCGGAGTGGTAAAGAGGAAACTGCAGAGCGGATTATGAAAGAACCTGAGAACAATGGGAACAAGGAGGCAGTGAAAAGGAGGAATGTAATTACAAGGCAGTCAACAGCAGGGGGCACAAACTGCAAGACTCCAACCTTGTTGATTCATTCAAGTACTGCTGCAAAGAGGTGAGACAAGCTTTAGGCTTCATGAGTTAGGTTGTTAATTTGAAGTTGTTGATTTCAGTCCATTTACAGATCATCTGTATGAAACAGTGGTCACTCTCTAACATGTTGCTAACTGACACTATATTTTATCCTAAATATGGCTCCTGTACCCTAATGCTAATGCTGTTTCAGTGCTCTCAGATACTCTGTTCCACTTGTAAGTTTATAATTTGAATTTAATAGTTGAATACCCTAGGATGGGAAATAAAACCACAGCAGTTTTGCTGGAAAACTTTGTTTGTCATCTGCCTTAATTGTTTTAGAAATGATAACGAGGTAGCATGTTTTTTATGTTGAAAATAATGTCAGTTATTTTAATACTATCATGCTATTGATTTGGAACAGTGCTATAAAATATATTCATGATCAATTTTAGGATGTTACTAGTTTCATGTTAATCTGTTTGATAAAGTGTGCATCAGTATGTTCATTTGTGTAAGAGAAGAGGTTTGTTTCCTTCCAGCCTCCCTCCTGTGACAAGTGCCCCCAATGCAAGGAGTAAAAGGAGAGAAAAGCCTGCAGTGGTCGTACCCAATCTTCTTGTCCGAGCCATCCTCCCTGCTCCTGCTCAGTCACGTAAGGCTAGTTTGTGTAACTGTGGGCTCGCGTCACTTGGCACTTGGTGCAGTTTTCACATAGGACTTTTTCCTCATTTTGTTATTCTTTTAAAAAAAAAAAATTATGTAACTCTCTAGCTCTCAAACTGCCCCATATCTACACTGCCTAAGTGTCTGAATTTACAAAATTAAAAAGTACTCACTGCTATTGATCTTGTGAAACCAAAGAGTTTCTATGTGTTATGTTTGAAAACAGATGTTTGAATTGCAAGGTTAATCACGCAATACATCTATAAATCTAGCAACCTTTAATACGAGGTGTTTCAAATTTCATGGCTGATTGTGGGGCTATTTCTTCTCAAGCAGGTCCTGAGCTTGGGGCTGCTTATGTTCAGTGAGTAGCTGTGCTGCCAAATAAAAAAAGACTTTGAAATGCCTAAAAAGAACAACAAACCAGGTAAGCCTTTTCTAATATCACCTGACTGGAGTATAGTAGAGACTGTCTCACCCATTAAATGTGCTTCCAGAACTTTGGTTGCACTTGACCAAGCTGTTCAAAAAAATTTCAGAGATCTGCATTCACTTTTTTGGATGCAGTAACTACGAAGTTAATAATAATTATTCATTGCTGTACCTGTGAATATGCAGTTATTTAAAGTATATATATATATATATATATATATATATATATATATATATATATATATATATACACACACACACACACACACACCCACACACACACACACACACACACACACAGTGCCTTGCAAAAGTATTCAGACCCCTGACCAATTCTCTCATATTACTGAATTACAAATGGTACATTGAAATTTCGTTCTGTTCGATATTTTATTTTAAAACACTGAAACTCAAAATCAATTATTGTAAGGTGACATTGGTTTTATGTTGGGAAATATTTTTAAGAAAAATAAAAAACTGAAATATCTTGCTTGCATAAGTATTCAACCCCCACACTAATATTTGGTAGAGCCACCTTTCGCTGCAATAACAGCTTTAAGTCTTTTGGGGTAAGTATGTACCAGCTTTGCACACAGTGTCGGAGTGATTTTGGCCCATTCTTCTTGGAAGATTTGTTCCTGGTTGTTCAGATTGGTTGGACGACGCTTGTGGACTGCAATTTTCAAATAGTGCCTGTGGCAGGCTGGCGAGTGGAAAGAGGCCCAGAGACAGACTGCAGTTCAAAAAAAAATAACTATTTTATTATAAATAAACACAAAAATAAAAGTGCACAAGGGCCAAAACAAAGCAATTTAAACACAAAAAAGACAAAAAGCAAAACTTACAAAAATAACAATTTCCAGGCTGGGCAATGCCTTCACTGGATTCAAACTTTCTAAACAACCCAAAAAAAAACCAACCTGCTTCCTCAGCTCCCCCTCTCCAAATGAGAAGCAGAGGCCTCCTTTTATATCAGGTGGCTGGGCGCTGATTGATCGTTAATCAACCTAATCAACTAATCAACCCCAGCCACCTGAACATAATAAACCCAGGCAGGTAGGGGAAGTTAACCCCATCCCTGCCAATTTAAAGGGCAGAGCTTTGCTCTGCCACAGTGCCACAGATTCTCAATGGGATTGAGATCAGGACTTTGACTGGGCCACTGTAGGACATTCACCTTTTTGTTCTTGAGCCACTCCAATGTTGCTTTGGCCTTGTGCTTGGGATCATTGTCCTGCTGAAAGGTGAATTTCCTCCCAAGCTTCAGTTTTTTAGCGGACTGAAGCAGATTCTCTTGCAGTATTTTCCTGTATTTTGCTCCATCCATTCTTCCTTCAATTGTAACAAGATGCCCAGTCCCTGCTGATGAGAAGCATCCCCACAGCATGAAGCTACCACCACCATACTTCACTGTAGGGATGGTGTGTCTTGAGGCATGGGCAGTGTTAGGTTTGCGCCACACATAGCGCTTTGAGTTTTGGCCAAAAAGCTCTATCTTGGTCTTATCTGACCACAAAACCTTTTCCCACATCGCAGCTGGATCACTCTCACGCTTTCTGGCAAACTCCAGACATGCTTTCAGATGGTACTTTTTGAGTAATGGCTTCTTTCTTGCCACCCTCCAATACAGGCCAGTGTTATGCAGAGCTCTTGATATGGTTGACTGGTGCACCTTTACTCCACTCCCAGCCACTGAACTCTGTAGCTCCTTCAAAGTGATTGTTTGCCTCTCTGTGGCTTCTCTCACAAGTCTTCTTCTTGTTTGAGCGCTGAGTTTTGAGGGACGGCCTTTTCTTGGCAGTGCCTGGGTGGTGTGATGCAGCTTCCACTTCCTGATTATTGATCCAACTGTGCTCATTGGGATATCCAAACACTTGGATATTATTTTGTACCCTTTCCCTAATCTATGTATTTGTATTACTTTATCTCTAACTTCTGTAGAATGCTCTTTAGTATTAATTTTCCTTCAGATTTACAGCCTTACCAATGATCCTTCAACAGTGGGGTTTTTATCCCGAAAATGTGACAGCAACTTTGATGATTCACAGGTGGAGGCCAATGGTAAGGTATATGTGTCATCGTTAGGGCAATTTCTTTCATCGATGCAAACTGGGAGCTTCCACAGCACAGGGGTTCAATACTTATGCAAGCAAGATATTTCAGTTTTTTTATTTTTCTTAAAAATATTTCCCAACATAAAGCCAGTGTCATCTTACAATAATTGATTCTGAGTTTAATTGTTTTAAAATAAAATATCGAACAGAACGAAATTTCAATGTACCATTTGTAATTCAGTAATATGAGAGAATTGGTCAGGGGTCTGAATACTTTTGCAAGGCACTGTATATAGACACTCACACACAGTGGCTCTCAAAAGTATTCACCCCCCTTGGACTTTTCCACATTTTATTGTGTTACAACATGGAATCAAAATGGATTGAATTAGAAGTTTTTGCCACTGATCAATACAAAGTCCATAATGTCAAAGTGAAAAATAAAATCAATTACAAATATAAAACAGAAAATAATTGCTTGCATAAGTATTCACCCCCTTTGCTGCAACACACCTAAATTTTAGCTGAATGGAGTCCACCTGTGTGCAATTAAGGTGTTTCACATGACTTCAGGTTAAATACACCTATCTCTGGGAGGTCCCACAGTTGGTTAGTACATTTCCTAACAAAAACTACATCATTAAGATGAAGGAACATTCAAAGAAAATCTGGAATAAGGTTCTTCAAAAGCACCAATCAGGGGTAGGATATAAGAACATTTCCAAGGCATTGAATATCCCCCGGAGCACAGTAAAGTCCATTATTAAAAAATGGAGAGAATATGGCACCACTGTGAATCTGTCTAGAACAGGCCATCCTCAAAAACTGAGTATCCAGGCGAGAAGGGCACTAGTCATAGAGGCCACCAAGAGGCCTATGGCAACTCTAAAGGATTTACAGTCTTCCACGGCTGAGCTAGGAGACACTGTGCATACGGCAACAATAGCCCGGGTGCTTCACAAAACTGACCTTTATGGGAGAGTGGCAAAAAGAAAGCCATTGTTGAAAAAAATCCTCACATCAAATCTTGGCTAGAGTTTGCCAGAAGGCATGTGGGAGACTCTGAGACCAAGTGGAAGAAGATTATATTGTCTGTTGAGACCAAAATAGAGCTTTTTGGCCCCAACGCTAAGCGTTATGTTTGGCTCAAGCCTAACACTGCACATCATCCTGAGAGTGCCATCCCTACCGTGAAGCATGGTGGTGGAAGCATCGTGCTATGGGGATGCTTCTCTGCGTCAGGGCCTGGAAAGCTCGTTAAGATAGAGGGCAAAATGGATGCAGCAAAGTACAGAGAAATCCTGGAGGATTTTTGGGGTCATTGTCCTGCCGGAATCTTCCAGCAGGACAATGACCCCAAACATACATCCAAAGCCACACTAGAATGGCTTAAAAACAAAAAGGTCAATGTCCTGGAGTGGCCCTGTCAAAACCCAAACCTCAATCCAATTGAGAGTATGTTGAAAGAGTTGAAAATTGCTGTTCACCAAAGGTCCCCATCCAACTTGATGGAGCTTGAGCAATTTTGCAAAGAAGAATGGGCAAAAATTACAGTGTCCAGATATGCAAAGCTGGTAGACACTTATCCAAATAAACTCATGGCTCTAATTGCTGCCAAAGGTGCCTTTACCAGATATTGACTCAAGGGGGTGAATACTTATGCAATCAATTATTTTCTGTTTTGTATTTGTAATTAATTTAGAACAATTTGCAGATTTTTCACTTTGACATTATGGACTTTTTTTGTGTTGATCAGTGGCAAAAACTCCTAATTAAATCCATTTTGATTCCATGTTGTAACACAATAAAATGTGGAAAAGTCCAAGGGGGGTGAATTCTTTTGAGAGCTACTGTGTGTGTGTCTATATACAGTGCCTTGCAAAAGTATTCAGACCCCTGACCAATTCTCTCATATTACTGAATTACAAATGGTACATTGAAATTTCGTTCTGTTCTGTATATATATATATATATATATATATATATATATATATATATATATATATATATATATATATATATATATATATATATATATATTATATATACACCACATACATACATATATATATATATATATATATATACGATATATATATATCTATGATATATATATATCCAATATATATATTATATATATATACCACACATATATAGACATATATATATATGTGTGTATGTATATATATATATATATATATATATATATGTATATATATATATCTATATATAATATATTCTATATATATATATATATATAATAATATTATTATTCCTTTGACATCAGAGATGAACAGTTTTTTTTAGAAGCTTTTTACTGTTGAGAGACTAATTACAGAAAAACAATATTTCAAAATAGTTGAAGAATGAAAAACAGATGGTGTGTTTTTCACTCTCTGCAGCAAAGTGGTCCTGCGTGAAGGTGACAGGACTCAAGCCCAATACATTGAAGCATCTGGGACATCCTGTCAAACAGGTATTCGTGGAACAAGTGAGTTATACCCTTCATAGGTTTGCTCATATTTTGACACCCATGATCGTATGTCTATAAGTTATTATACACCAACAGTGATCCTAGGATATTGCTGATCTGTGATAACCTCATACCAACTGTGCTGCTACTTTCTAATGTTATCTTTTACAGGAATAAACTGGAGCTGTGATTCTTCAAAATGCTTTAAAGTCAAGTTGTCTATTTTTAATTTTCTTCAGGCAGTGCCAAGCCTGACAATATGAATCAGAATGCCTCGTCTGAAAAGAGTGAAGATTTTGTCCTTTTTATCCTATAAACACAATCCGAGCACTTCTCTTGTAAGTAGACACTTATTTTACACTATATAATTGCATTAGGATTTTTATAAGTATAAATGATTTAAAAAGAATAGAAGATATTTTCTTGTCCTTTTTGCAGGTTTTCAGCTCCATAATATTGTTTCCTCACATATCTACCCAATTTGTCTTTTCACCTCCTGAACCTAAGCAACATGTTACGAGCTACTGAACAAGGGCCAAGCCTTGGAATGGACTTGACAACTTGGTCTTTATAACATGTTTTCATTAAAATTGATCACCGCTAGGCGCTCTTTAAAATACTTTCATGGTCTGTTTACTAGGATCTTGGATTGTCAACAATGTGTTGTGCTGATAAGACATGAGAACAGATATTAGTTGACTGTGCTGATTTCTGTTGTATCATGTTTAAACTAATTCTATAAAAGTCATCCCATATATTAGCAAAATTAATAAACAAATAATTAATATGTTATACCTCATCACCAGTAATTGAAGCCTGTTATTGTATATAAGGTGTCATGCACAAATAAAACATATATATATATATATATATATATATATATATATATATATATATATATATATATATATATATATATATATATATATATAATTCTAACAAAAAAGAAATGTACAATTTTCATTAAACTATCTGCAAGTGTAATATTGATTTTGGCTCTAGAGTACCCTGTCGTCTCCTTATGGCATATGTGACTGAGCAGGAGAACATGTTGATTCCTGTCCCTGCCCTGCTGGACCCCTACCAGCCCCTGAATGCAACCCAGCAGGAGGTCCAGCTGCAGTCTACCCTTCAGCTCCTGTGGAAGACAGTGCTGATCCCTGAGAGTGAGGGGGAGCTGGCCGAGGCCATGGCTCTGATCCAGGAGCTCAATGGAACGCAAGTGGTTCTGTCCATGGACAATGAGGAGACCATTGCCATTGAGCAGACAAGCTGGCCCCGCTACTATGAGTCTGCTGCCACTCAATGTGTGCTCTGTGACTTTCCCCTTTTTAAAGGGGGACAAAAGTATGCATCTACATAGGTGCTGAGAAAGGAACTGTTGTGAAATCTGTTGAAGTAACAAAGGGAATATACCATCTACTATTGTGGGTGGTCTATAATTTTCTATCAGTTTATTATTCACCAGACTTCCTAGCTGATGTCCTTTGTCAACAACAAGGAATGTTTTACAAAGGGCTCCCAAAAGTTGAATTTCCAAATTGACAGTGTTGTAGAAATGACTGCTAGGGGTGTCATTTTTGCCCCCTCTGCAACTGATTTATAAAGTAATTTTCTATTCAGTAACTCAATGTTGCTTTTTTTGTTTTTCAGCTCAATAGCTAGACAAGAGGACTGCTGGCTGCTGACTGACTCCCATATACAAACTGCTACTGTTCAACTAAAGATCTGTTTGAACCCTCAGTGTCTAGCACTTCACAGCTTTAGTGACATACATATGGGTAATTAACTACATTTAGAGTATTAAATGCCTATATCTGTATGTCGGTAAACACGATTTAAACACAAGCTAAGAGATACATATTAATTAAGTAAATAATTTCTCTGCAATGCAAAGAGGATTTGTCAACACAGCCTGTTGCAGTACTTCATTTAAAACACTATCAAAGTTAATTTAAAAGTAGAAGTTTATATAAGTAATGAAATTAACCCATACTGATAAACCTTCGGCAAGCACTATAATAATTAAGGGCCATATTTATAAAGCATTTAACATTCTTTATTTACAGGTATGTGTTTCTTTTTAACATTACATTTGCATTTGGTTAATGCTTTCTAAATATAGGCGTGTCTTTTTAAAAATTTTTTTACTGTTCTTTTTATGCTATCATAGATCTACAAAACCAGTTGTTCTTTTTGTTTTTGTTATAGTGTTGGAGTGTTTTGTAATTGTGTTCAGTTTAATACCAAAATATGAATCCTTGGTCATTATTTTGTATTTTCCCTAAGAAACCAGACTGTTGGTTTTCGTAAAAGCTTCTTCCCTCATTTAAATTAAACTCTTGCCCATTTAGTAAGCAATACTTCATCTAAAATAAACAACAATAAAGAAATTGAATAATGTGCTGAATTAATTTAGAGGTTCGTTTCAAAATGTATGACTGGTTTCAAAGAACCGCATTAGCACTAATGTTGGACTGCCTTACATTAGAATCATTTAATTCTCTTAAAAGCAGCTCACATCTTGATGGCTGAATTTTCATTTCAGGCTTCTTAATACAGTTGTCATTTGGTGAGCAATTGTTTTTTTACCAAGCAATATACTGACTGTTTGTGTCTTTCCCAGTAAAGACACTGAACCGCAGTGAAATATCCCAGATTCAGGAGCTGCTATGTAATGGCTATTGGGCCTTGGAGTGTTTCACCATCAGAGACTACAATGACATGATTTGTGGGTGTGCGGCATTGCATTCAAGTTTGTGATCGCACAGAGGAACACAGCAAATTTACTCCATCTGAAAAACGTAAAGGTAAGCTGGGAGGAGTATACTGTTCAAAGAACCCATTGAACATAGCCATTTATCATTATTATTCTTTTTTTATGTTGTCTCCAATCAAGACATATTAGTAATTGGTAACTTTGGTCTAGTGGTTAGAACAATAGTATGAAACATGGTTAAAATTAATAACCTTTTTCAGTCCTCCAAGGTGCAATCGTAATAGGAGCAGTACTCGTGGAATACAACAGAGCCAATCGTCACAAAAAATAAATTGAAGTATCTTACCGTATGCTTTGAACAGCCTTTCTTTGTCTTTCACGGTTCACTTGGCCAAATTTCCTGGCCCCAGACGAGGTGAACATTGATGATTTCTGGTCGACAATGGAAGGAGAGGCGTTAGAGCAAGCAACGTTCCCTTCCAGTATGCCTGTTATTAAATTTGACGCCTCCATCATTGCTCCCTTCTTTCCCCCACTAATGAGGAACTCTGTTGTTGTCAACACAGAGAAGGACAAGTATTCCTGTGAGCAGCCAGTGAAGGGTATGTACAACACTGCAGGCAAGGTACCGTAGGCCTATTACATAAACTGCTTCCACAGTGTCTTCTATGATCCATTGTGGTAGTTCTTGCATGTTGTTGTCCATTGTTTGCTAATTTGTATGGCTCTGCAATTAACTGCTTATCAACTGCAACTGTAAATAGTGGGTGAGTGACTTTGTACCCACTTTACTTTAGAGAGCCATACAGTATTTGACAAAATGAAGATGGGACCTTAGAAAATCCTGTCTTTTTTTGAAAAAGGTGCTCCACTTTTGTGTCAGTTCCAATGTGCAAGTCCTTGTAAGTTAAATGAATGCTAAGCAATGCTTTAAAATCTGTTTTCTTACTGGATCTGCATAATCAACAGTATTAATAACCCCCCTTTGATTGTGCTGAGAATCTTTAGGTTAAAACTGTACATAAACTTCTCGTACCTTTGCCACTTGGTGTGACTGTAGACAATTGCTGTGATTTTGCACTGTAACACATGAAATGATTAAGTACCAGGAAGCAGAAGCACCTTTTTATATATGTGTTGTCTTTAGAAATATCCTAAAAAATGTTCAGCTGAAGAAAAAGGGTGAAAATTGATTTTGCTTATCACTTCTTTTAAACATAGTGGGGTTCATGTATCAAACGTTTGCGATGGCATTAAGGCCACAGCGCCAAGTTGATTTAATCGCTGGCAACTTTATATTATAGGTTTTCTTTGTACATGTACTTGCAATATATTTGCAAGTATTAGCGAAAGAGAAATAAATACAATACATGCATTATTTTGTGTATGGGTTATGACATAAGCAGAAATAATTGATCGTTTGTCGTATGATTTTATTTTTATGTACAATTATATTTGTATTTAAAATGTAATAACCGTTTCTAATACAACATATTATCTATGATTTAATAATAGGTGTTAAGTTTAATTCCAAATTTACAAAGACCTGGCAAACTCTCACCAGAGTTGTCATTTTAAATTTGTAATTGCTGTGGATATATATATATATATATATATATATATATATATATATATATATATATATATATTTATTAGGTTTTCTTCATACAAATAATACAGCGAAAGAGAAATAAATACATGTATAATTTGTGTGTTAACATACTGTATCAGAAACCATTATGCATTTGTCTTGCGATTTATTTTCATATGCAATTATATACTGCAGTCAAGCTATCAGCCAGATTTGAAATGCCGGTCAAGCTATCACACACTTAACTGTATAGATAGTTTCCCTGTTTCAAGCAGTGAAATTCTTCACTCTGAGAGATTTAGAACTGCATTGGAATAAAACGAGCAATGAAATACACTTTCATACATTTTCAAAAAGAATGAAAAATGTAATATTTAGTAAGTATGAAAAAATCTCACTAATAGCTTATGGTGACACAGTCAAAGGACGATTCCATGTTGTTTAAATTATTGAGAACAGACATTTTTGCTGCTTACTATTAAAATGTATATGACCAAAAACATGTATGTGTATCTGCGTATTTGATATTGAGTACTGTGCGAGTACATCCACCATGTCAACTAGGATTACAGATGTTCATATAAATAATGTAACTGCACTTTAGGACGGTATGTATAGGAAGACAGTCTTTTTGTGCATTTCTCAAATTATATATACACCTTAAAACACCACCTTCCACTAAAAACATGTACGTTTTCTGTATTAACAGATTAGATACCCCATGTAGACTTGATTACAATGTGAAAAACATTATTGTCTACATGAAGAAAAGTGTTTGTACCCACTTTCCCACTTATTGAAAAGATTCAGTCACCAAGTAGTTTACCATGAAAATAGAACTTTGTTAAAGTGAGCCTACATGAACACTTATTAAACACTTATTTGCTGGACATTATATGACATGTCCACAAACTACATTTTTTAAAGGAAATATACTTTTGGCAAGTAGTGATTTTAACTATACATAGATTATACCGACAAAATAATGTTTTTAAAATATTTATTTGTTTAATAAAAACTAAAATATAGCGAGCAATTTCCTGAAGATAAAATGTATTTATTACAAATTAAACGTAAATATACATTACAATAAATGTCACCTATTTAAACAAAAAATACTGTCTGCAATACACTTCAACAAATAAGACGACAACATATTTAAACAAAAATTACTGTCTGCAATGCAATACCTGTTTTTATTTCTCAAAAAAATACAAATGGCTTCTTGTCATTTTGGATGAATCTACACAGAGAACCTTGCCTTTAAGTTGTAAGATTCGTGCATGCGTAGAAAGGCTAAAAAAGGCACATGCTAACTTATTTCCCAGCTAACTTACTTCCTGTGACACCAGCTCTTTAAAGGGTCCACAAATAAGTCAGATTTCAAAATAGCTAGATACCGGCTATTTCATTATGTTCAATTGTTTGTATTCATCGTGTAATAAACTTGGTTCGTTAAGTTATCCTTTTCATTATGTATATTTGGTTTTATCCGTTGTATAATAATAATATAATACAAAATCAAGACACTTAGTCAACCCAGATCATTTCTGCATCTCCAGATGAGCTACCCTGGCTTTAGTGGGTTAAAACCTGTACGTTTTATTTAAAACACAGGTTAGCCTCTCCAAGTGACCTACCTGTTGTTCAATTGCGGTAGCCCATTTGGAGGGGAGGCGCTATTTATCAGATTAGTCTGTTAATCTGTGCTACCGGTAGCCCATTTTGAACACTGGCATTAATTTTGTGCCAGTTAATATATTCAGGATGGGTTCAAATTAGTGCCGCGGCAGAGCAATACTTTACACTCTGCCAATGTAGCACTGTGTCGGTCGATCTTGATACATGCCCTTCAATGTGTTTTTGGCCTGTGCATGAGGACTATCATATGACATGTAAAAAATGGTACAGTGTAGACGTGAATGACCTGTTGAAATGAAGTGCTTTGCATTTCAGGAGATATTGGTGACCTGGTGAGATTAATACGTGCAGGCACTTTCAAACCAGATCAGATCAGCTCATAGTGAAAAGGAGCTGAGAGACATTCTGAACTGCTGTGATATCACCCACAGGCCAGAAGACACACGAGTACTGTATGGGAGTGTACTTGCACTTGTGGTAGGATACAGCAGGGTTAACATACTATAATGGTTAAAAACCTTTAAAACAGGATTCTTAACATCTGCTCGGTGTTCTGCATTTTTGTAAATAATGGATTATTTCTGTTATTGCTTGTCAATCATAAGATGTTAATATGAAGCAGGGGTTAAACGGGGATCCATTTAACACTGATCAGAATCTCCACTCCGCTCTCCCAGAACCTGCTGAAATCCCTGTCAGTTCTCTGCAGTGTAAGACACAATGATCTTATCAGAACTATTGTTATATAAACTGTTACACATGCAAACCCTGATCAACCTTAACTGATAGTCCTTGGTAGTAGATTAAACGTCTGCTGTCAGGTAGAAGCTGTTTCCGCCTGAATGTAATGATATCTTCAACAAGCATAACTTGTGTTGTTTCCCAGCTATACAACGCAGTTCAATCCACAACCCAAATACACCCGCTGCTTTAACAAAACATGATATCTGGTGCTACTTTAGGTTTAAGGAAGCTCTGTTTTGGGTTATCTGTTTGTGCTTGTATTCACTTGGTCACCGTAGCAATGTCTTCTGAGCCGAAGCATGTTACTGGCTGAAAGCCTGTTAGTCAGTAAGGGAAGCAGCTGATTGGTTATTGACAGGAAAGAAGCCATTGAAGGGATGGGGACAATTTCACTCTCCAGGTGAGGTGACCCAAGAAGCACAAAAAACATGGTTTCCAAATGAGTTTTTATTCAACCAAGATAGTACCAAATATCATGTTTTGAAATGAAAATACATTTTTCAAAACAGACTTATACAGTGAATAGATGTGCATTGTGGAGATATTGTATGGAACATTGTTAGCTACCATGACTTTAAGGACCTAATTACAATTACATTATTGCTGCATTTCTTTAGCCATAATTGGCTGTAAGAAATCCTATTTGTTTGAATTGTGAACATGTCTGTCAAATTCATTTTGACCTTCACACCAATGCTTTTACAAATCCTCATCCGTTCATCAATTTAGGCTGCGGGGATTCAAAAACAAATTATTTCAGTCAAGAGGTGTGTCCTTCCTGGACTGAACACCTGCAGTTTTGTTCCCAAACCTGAAAATACTTTATTTTGAGTCAGAGCTGAGTAATGGCCTTTTATCTATCTTTTATGTTCACGCGTCAAGAACCTGTTATAGAATATGTATATTTGCATACTGTCGGTTAGCAGTGACATGACTTTCCTAGAAATAAGACAAGGCAGAGATGCTGCCCTGAGTCACCACCAGTCTATTTCAGCTTTTCTGACCTTTAGTTTATTCTCAATATTGCATACTGTCAGCTAGCAGTGACATGACTTTCCTAGAAATAAGATAAGGCAAAAAGGCTTACCTTTTTTTCTAGAGAACTTTTCTGGCCTTTAGTTAATGCACAATCAGTCCTTGTCTTTTTCAAGACAAAATGTTGTTTAAAGTGCCAGTTGCAATGATGGCATTATTATTTTGCTCTGTCTATAATCAAATTAATATGGTTTATCATTATAGGTGTTTTTTTTTTTTTTTTTTTTTTTTTTCTGGAAGCAAACCAGTGACCTAGGATCTGCTTCATTTAACATTTTCTGATCTCAGCACCAAAGCATTAACCTCATTGGAACTGTTTACTGCTGCTGTTCTTTTTAATAACAGTTTGTGTTGATATTGCTTTTTTATCTCCCATGTCCTGTGGTATTGCTACATCACTCATCTTGTTGCTGTTTTCACAGTTTCAGTACTTTTCTCTGTTTCAGATTGTTTTTTGTATGAGCTTTTTAGTCTTGCTGCAATAAATGACCTCTTTAGTCTCCTAAAGGTTGTGTGTGGCTCGAAGTACATAGTAAGAGGGGAGTCCGCCCGTGACCATGTTGATCTGCTGGTGTCCTCGCGGTACTGGCCCCCAGTCTATGCAGTGGACATGGCCAAACAGGTGGCGGTTAGCGCTGATATCTCGTACCCAGAACTGGCAGCACAGATGTGGGAAAAGAACCAGGGCTTCTTCTCGGATCCTATGGAATTGCCAGAGGTAAGGGGCAAGATTTAAAAATTGTATACCTTTGAATAAGTCAGTTTAAAGAGTGCCCAATTGTTCATTTTTTGGCAATTTCATAGGATCTGTAAACTGTTAACTTCTTAACAGTTTGTAGAAATTGGTTTTATAATGTGTTTATTGTATCGTTCTGTCTGCCTTTACCCACATAAGGCCTTTTTTGTTTGGAACAATATCTATATCATGTGATCAATTCTGTGATCATCACAAGCATCCTTACTGAGGAAAGCTTTCAAAACCAGATGATCTGCATAGTGAGAGACTGCTATAGCAACAGACTTTAACTGTGGTGCAATAGAAAGAGAAGTCTCTGTGACACTGCGCATTTTCTTTTATACACAAGATGTGACTTTCCTTTTATTTTCAGCTCTTAATTTCTGGTTTATAAAAATGGTTTGTCTCAAGGCTTTTGTATATGAGAGTGTAGAAATATGTTCTGGAGTCTAAGCTGGTGTGTGACATCACTGCAGTAACTATAGAATGGGTTTGTGGGAATTTAGCAAAAACTGTTGTACGGTTTTGATGGCATTAGCACCAAGAATTGTTTATCATAGGCTGGGCCTCACAAACTAGTGTATTTGCCATTCATAGTTATAAGGCCATTTGTTGAGGATAGTAACATATTTAAAACATCCAAGCTGCTAATTACAGAGCATAGTTAAACTAACCGTTCTTTCTTCCCTTTACAGTATGTATCGTGCATCGAGTTACAGGACCAGCAGTATAACATTGACCTAGCTGTGCCCAAAAACTCCACAGTGCACTCGATCACTAAATCCCTGTCTCGCTGGACTGTGTGGTCAGAGGTGGACCAGGAAATGTCGGGGGACCCTCTGTCCCAGCACCACTCTCTGTCCCTCTGTCGAGAACTGGAGCCCTACAGCTCCATCATCTCCACCATACAGGACAGCAAGACCAGCAATGTGCTGCAGCAGCCCTTGTCCTTTGACAACTCAGCCTACTACTACCTCTACAACCGCCTCATCGACTTCCTTACCAGCAAGGACATTGTCAACAATCAGATTGCAGACATCCTGCAGACCTGTCAGCCGGGAGAGGTTCTGATCTGGGACTCTCTGTACCTCCTCGGAGTGGCTCAGATAAACACAGAGGTAGAACCAGAAGAGGTGGAGGTGGAGCAATAGGTTTGTTCAATCCTGTCCTCATTGGGGCTGACTACTGATGCCAATTCAGTTATATATAATATATTATATATTATATATAATATATATAATATATATATAAATATATAATATATATATATTAATATTGTCTGCAGACTTGTTATACCAATGGTTATTCAGCCTGCAGAACTCTGATAGAACTATATGTGGCAGCTGGTATGGTACAGACCCTATAGTATGATGCATCTTACAATGGCTTTAGATGCAGTGCACCTCCAAACTGCTTTTTTAGAAACCTCTGTTTAGTGCAGAAGTTTCTAAGAAGGGGAATTATTAGTTTGAAAACTAAATGTTTGCAGAGATTTTTAGCTGGACTCCACTTAGTCACAAAGCAAGCTCAGAGATTTGGTAGGTCATTGTGCAATTAGTTAGGTGGTCTTAATCTTTGCCATGTTATTACACTCCACAGGGTTGCGTATACAGCATGATAGTTTTCTTTTAGATCCTGAACTGTTTATTTCATATCTCTTCCACACACCTACTTGCCCACGTAACACAATATCTGCTTTCTCAGACAGGCCTATCCAGGCTTGTTTTTTGCAAAGCATAAATAATAATAGCACTGCATGTCGATCTGAAAAAACAGGACTAAAATAATAAAGCACTTTTTAGAAAGCTTTTGCTAACTCCCAAAACTTTGGATCCTCTTGTTTAGGGTGGCTGGCCCCGATTACTGTCTGTCAGGCCTGGAATTGAACATTGATCTGTTCCAACAATAAGTATCTGTGTAATTGTTTGTGTGTGGATCCCTACATTGCTCCCTTTCATCTGCTTCATCAGAAGCGAGCACAGATGAAGATCCTATGCTAAGCAGCCACGATGCACTTTTGTTAAAAAGCATGATAAATGCAAGCAAGGCTTGCTATGAGGTTGGTAAGAATGGCTTTATTCACAGAACAGAGTGGATAAAAAAGTACCTTCCATGAAGGTGCCTTGTAGATCTTTCTATAAATATGATGTAAAACTGCTGCACATTTAAACTGCGAGCCAGCTGATTGGTCTTGTAAAACAATAAATAAAACATACAACTTGCTCTTTTGTTTTGAAAAGGACACGTTTGCGTTGTCATTATTTCACAAGAGTAAATTATAAGACTAATACTTTACAGATTTATCCAAACACTTGACCACTAAAATGTGTTTTGAATATTGATTGGGGTCAATTGAAAAGCTTTTTGTTATTTTCATATACTGTTTTCTGAAATACATTAAAAAAGGAACCCCTGAAGAGTTATTGCCCAAAGCTAATTTGCTAATTCAGCTCCCTTTCTTCTTTTGCATTTAGTTAGATTGAATTAGAAAAACTATGAATTTCCATTCAGTTTGTAGCTCATATAGAAGTTGGAATAAAAACACATGCATGCCAGTTCATGTTTGCCAGTTATGAGTTTACACAAAGTATTTCCTGTTAGCAAAAGTATATGGAAGATATAACACCCTGTATATAGTGGTACTTAAAATAATACATTTAGTCTGCGCATCTTGCTCATTTGGTTGTTAGCAGTTTATTGATCCCAGAATCTCATCAAACAACTACTTGAGGGATCCCCCAGGGTCTCAGCTTCAACAACATTACTGGTTCCAGACTCCCACAATTCTCTGTGCAAAAAAGTGCCTAATATTTTCTGTTGTAAATGCCTCTTTATCTAATCTCCATTTGTGACTCCTGGTCCTTGTTTCTTTTTTCAGGTTAAAAAAGTCCCCTGGGTCGACATTGTCAATACCATTTTGAATTTTAAATGCATGAATCATGTCATCGTATAGACTTCTTTTTTCAAGACTGAATAGATTCAATTCTTTTAGCCTGCCTGCATATGACATGCCTTTTAAACCAGGAGTAATTCTAGCTGCTCTTCTTTGCACTCTTTTAGAGGGGCAATATCCTTTTTGTAGCGAGGTGACCAGAACTGAACATAATATTACAGATGAGGTCTTATTAATACATTATAAAGTTTTAACATTACTTCCCTTGATTTAAATTCAACACTTTTCATTATATACTCAAGCATTTTGTTGGTCTTTTTTATAGCTTCCCCACATTGTCTAGATGTAGACATTTCTGAGTCAACATAGACTCCTAGGTCTTTTTCATAGACGATTCCTTCAATTTCATTATCTTCTACGTGGTATTTATAATAGACATTTTTATTGCCTGCGTGCAGTACCTTACACTTTTCTATATTACATGTAATTTGCCATGTGTCTGCCCAGTTCTGAATGCTGTCTATATCATTCTGAATGACCTTTGCTGCTGCAGGAGTGGTTGGTACTGGAATAGTGTAAGCTTGGAATGCTGTGTTTTTGCATGCATATAGGGTTTGAAAGAAGTTTTTTTTGTCTGACACCCCCCTGCAGTGACTGTTAATTCTATTGCAGTATTGATACTCAATTTAAAAAAAAAATACTGTACACAAAACAAGTGTTCCATAAACAAGTACATTTCATATAGAATGCAAAATCATAATACTGTACAGTAACAATTTATAAAACAATGATACAATAGTTAATAAATATATTTACCCTTCTTGAACTTCACAGTTTTCACACAAAATATGTTTTTTTTTTAATTCCCAAGACAACTGTCAAAAGGTGAGGTACTGAAAAATACATATAAAAATATCTGATTTACATTCCTGTGCAATGCAGGTACATCATTTCTATGTGACATTGTTGAGCCATAATAAGGTGATAAAGGGTTAATGGATCATTTTAACACTTGACAGGAAAGTATAACTAAAAACAATTAGGCACTCCTTGTTCAGTACCCCTTTTGAAAGTTGCTCTGGTCATTTGGTTGTAGACTTGTTTTTAATGTTGGCAATCACTCTTTTTTAAATGTTTTGTTAACATGCCATTGTTCTGAAATCGAATCCTCAGTGCTATATTCAAAATTACAGGAATATAAATGGTTGAAACCCTTGCAGTGTGTGTGTATATATATATATATATATATATATATATATATATATATATATATATATATATATATATATATATATATATATATACCAGAATAACACAACCTTTTATAATAATACATGGATAGCACTTTTGTGACCAGCACATACAATTGTTTATCACAGCAATATAAATCCCTATATAAGGTACTGAGGCAGGATAAACTGAAGCTCAAGAATAACCTTTTTTAAAAAAGCTTAATTGCCTATTTTTATAATGACGTGATAAAGAAAAATCATTATAGTTTTAATAATTATATACTGTACCTTTTTTGTTGCTTTTATTATTTTAAAACAGTTACATTTTAAACCATGGCAGCCTATTATTATCTACGGTATAACAGAAAATAGAAAAGCTATTTTTATTGTTATTGAAGACTTTGTAATTTAATGAAAAAAAAAAAAAAAAAAAAAAAAAAAAACTCTGTATAGGTTTCCTATGATTGTTTTTAGTAATTTACAGAAAACAAGGTTTTTACTTTTCAGTAGCACTTCCTTTTTCCTTGCTACCTAAAGCCTCACTGCACAGTACACTAAGCAAAAGCTCCTCAAGTATATTGAAGTAGGAGGACAATCTGATCTAAGTGCTTTCATTAAAAGAGGGGACCATTGGCTGGGTATCAAAGGAAGTAACTTATTAAACTCATGCCGCAAGAGTGGCCCAGCAAAGAAAGAAAAAAAAAAAAAAAAAAAAAAAATATATATATATATATATATATATATATATATATATATATATATATATATATATATATATATATGTGTGTGTGTGTGTGTGTGTATATATATATATATATATATATATATATAAATGGCCATTGGCCCCACTGATAATTTCAAACCCTGCTATAAATAATACATCCTTTAATCAATATGACCACAGAATATGTACTGGTAGACATGGTAATGGATGATTAGAGAACACAAACTCGTGAAACGGGCATAAGTGTACACAATTTTGCGTACACAAAATTGTAATAAATACCATGATTTTGCTTAGGTGATAATTTCACGTTTCATGCTTCAAATTGTAAAGCACTGTAAGTTTCCCCAGGAATTCACACCTTACAGTGTCCTTCTGTACACCCTTCTCTTCAGATAATACGCTGCTGTTGTGAACTACTGAGACCCACAGCATAGTTCACTGCATACTTCTTTTTTTCACCAATTGCAGGTGTCTTCTTGACCTTTATTTTCTTCTGTAGTGCTAAACAGGACTTCTCTGCAGTTGCACATGCAGTCTTGTTCCATCAAGCCAGTTCGTAAGATCTCATGTAGTTCGGTATGCAGTGACAGACATAGTGGCTGAAATAAAATCCAGATGCACATTTTCTGTTCTGAGTCCTACAGGGCAGCCTGTAACAGCTGAAAATAAATAAATAAATACATATATACTGTGTATGTGTGTGTGTATATGTATATATATATATATATATATATATATATATATATATATATATATATATATATATATATATATATATATATGTGTGTGTGTGTGTATATGTATATATATATATATATATATATATATATATATATATATATATATATATAGATAGATAGATAGATAGATATAAAAGCTCTGGGATGCTATGCTATTGATTTGCCTGATCTTGTCTGCTGAACTTGATGGGTGGTCAACCCATTATAAAGGCTCAAATATTAAAGACAGTGCCAAGTTAGAGCACAGTGAAACCTTGCTTTCAGGGGACAATATGGAGACCATCAAATTATTAAAGCCAAGGTGTAACAGTTCTGATCTGCTTCTATCAAATGTCACCGTCAATGTAATCAGCCCTGTATTCAATATCAAGGCCACTGTCTGCAGTCTCAAGTATATTAAACCTCTGTTCATTTACCTCTCTAAAAAAAACAACCAAAATTTTTTAAGCAATCTGAAAAATCAGATACATATATGAGAGCAACAGACAATGCTTAAAAAATGACACAAACTCCGGAAAAAAAAAAAAAACAGTTAAATATCATTAAAAAATAATTCAAATACCTGCAGGTGTTGGGGTTGAATTTCTTCCCCAGAAGCAGACAGGTGGCGTCGCTCTCTTTGCACTCACAGTGGCAGGTAGCTGGGTTCAGGGGCTGTCTGCTTGGACAGCTCTCCCTGCAGACACAGTCGCACTGCTTCTCATCCCAGCTCTGATCAGGCCGGCAGGACTCGGGGCCTGAACCATCACCACAGACGCACTTGCACAAGGCCTCATCTAGCCGCTGCCTGGCTCCGCAGCTCGACTGGGTCAGCCCGTTCTGGCACACACACCGACAGCTCTCTTCATCAAACCTCATTCTAGGTCCGCAAAAGTCTGCCAGAGCCTCGCTCAGAGATCCTGTTTGGAAGTAAACAAGGAAAGAAAGCAAAGAGAATGAGAGGCGAGTTCATAGAATGTAAAGGGTACCTGACAGGAAATGTGCTGTATGGAGAGTTGGAGCCAGTTCTGACTCTAGTTTAAACTTTGCTGCCTCCTGTAATCTAATGTTTCTTTTGATTAATTACCTTCCCTCAATGTTTCACATATTAAGTCAGATAGTGAAATAAATAAGTACCAACCTCTTACAACATTTTATAAATAAGGCCTAGTCAAGATAAGGATCATTGTTTTTATTTTTGGAAGCCGACCAACCGACCCGTGGTTGAAAAAGGACATTAGATAGCAAGCCTGGGAAATAATGAACTAAGCAGAAATATCAATAGATAATGATCAAACACATACATAATAGGATAGTAAACTGATAAGAAATGAAATATTAAGAGGAATGTATATTTAGAGCAGCTGCAGCAAACCTACCAAATGCGCTCATGTCATCAGACACACACTGACAGTCAACAGGATCCCAGGATAGACCAGCAGGGCAGGATGAGTCTGTCCCAGCACATCTGTAAAGACATGATTGGTCATGAAAAATCTTGGTCTTATATCGACACTAAGCTTTTAATTATCATGGCCCCATTGGATCTACGATTTTGTATAGAACCAGGTGATGCCAATGACAGTGGTGTAGTGGAGGGGGAATGCTGTGGAACATCATTCAGGTACTATTTTCTATAGACAGCAGTGGTGTAGTGGAGCTGGAACTCACAAGACTGACATCTCCTGCACAACTGTCTGATTCAGTCAGTCAGTCCTCTTGATGCAATGAAAAAAGCATTAGGAACTTCTTCTATTACAAACTACTGCTTTAAGAAAGCTAAAAATTCTGACAAAGACGACAGCAAAAGCGGATTCATCTCAGCTGTGCAAAAACTTGGCTAAGACTTCATCATTCTGCCACTGACAAGATGGAGAAAGACACTTTGTGGAAATACTTGTAGAACTTAGATACATGCATTACCTATTATTACCTGTTGTTACTAATGGAGTACACTACTGCTAATAGAGTTGAACTATCACAAGATTTTTCTGGAACCCGGAACCAAAGACAATTTGCAAATAACAAAGAATATTGAATTGCAAATGTCATAATACATACATCTAGTTTTGTCACTTTACAAATGTATTTTAATTTCTCCCAAACTAATAAATAGCTTACGTTTCGACATTGTACAATTATTTAAAACTAAATATTTTTTTCTATTTTATAATTTTTACCTTTAAGCCAGTTACTTTTGACAAAAGGTAGTTTGAAATAAGCATGACTGAAAAACATCACAACAAGAAAGATATACTTGCTCACTTTGCTTTGCCATCCTTTTTAGGTTTTGAGTTTTTTTAGTACTCACAGAGCAAGTTTGTCCTTTATTGACCTCCTGATGATGGAGTGGGGTGGCCTACTTGGGTTGCTTTTGGATTTGCACTCACAGGATGTGTGGTTTACAAAGCTGACCATAACTATCTCCGGGTGTCCAGACTGAGGAACTGTGAACTCAAGAAGCTAAAATAACAAATATGTTAGTAACATAAATCCCCATCGCAGCTGCAAATACAAAACTAGAGCTATCAGGATTGTGGAAAAGCAGATTAACATGATCAACATGCACAGACTGTCCATATAAAATGTAAGAGTCACATTCAGCCAGGCATGTTCGTCCATATATTACCATACTCTGCTAATCTCAATTTCTTCAATATCAACCACATGTAATCTGAATTTGATATTTATTTGAAATGGGCAGTGTTGTGTTATGGATTGTGAACCCTGTCGTTAGATGAGGGAAAAAAAAACCCACAAGTACCGACAAGTACAAGTACACGCTTGTGAAATGAGTTGTCACAGGTTCGGACCTGGTGTCCACCCTGTTACATATATAGACATGCGTACCGGCTACCTCACTGTATTACTGCCCAGAAGGGAAAACACATCGACTGTGGCAGGAATCAACCAAAGAACACTGGCTTTTGTGTGGTGTGTTATTCTGCTGTTAGAGTAACATTCAAGTTCATTTTACAGGGTGGAAGAGTATATCAGAATGCATGTCTTCATGGTATGTAGAGTAATCGGATGCTTACTGTTTTTATGCTGTAGTTGTGGCTGCTGTTGGTGCAGTGCCAGCCCTCGTGATTGCAGCAGCCTCCGCAGCGATGCACAGACACACACGATGGCTTGTAGAAGTGAACTGTGCTCTCAGGGAACTCCTTGCTGATGTCCAGGCACACTTCTCTAGGAGTGCACTGTGTCTTTTCATATTCCAGCATGATACCTGTTACAAAAAAAAGATTACAGCTAGTAATGAAAAACATAATTCCAAACTATATATATATATATTTTTTTTTTCAGTGAGGCCATGACAAGATACATTTATACTGTACAATGTACAATTAGTTGAGAGTTGAATGGACCACATCACCGAAAAAGCACTAAAACAAACATGAAACTAGATACTGTAGGAACTCGATAACCCAGCAGCCAACGAGTTTGAATGTGCATCAGTACTGGCGAGAGACCCTGGACTGTGTTATTATCTATACTGGATTCCCTGTAAGACTTTTCATTTTTCTAGGTAAAACACAGATCCAGAAAAACATGTAATTATGTATATCCTGACCCGGATGTAAATCCACAGTCATTTACTTTCATAACAAGACCATTTGAACCTGACATCACACTGAAGATGTACTCCCTGTGCATCAGTTATTAGAGCCCCACAGGAAACCCCAAACTCCCTTTGCTGCAGTGTGGTAATGGCAGGGTAAATGGACTTCATCCAATTTAAAGTGAAAATAAAGTCTAGAAATGAGAAGGACCTTGTAAGAAAGTTGTTAAGCCAGTGAGAACATGTATATAACCTTGGCTCGTAATAAAAAGATTCAATACCAATTAGATTGCTTAGCAGTTATATTGATGTTTTACTCCTGCATATGTTAAAGGGAGAACCCACCATTCAGCAATAAGCCTAATTTAACCAAAGATGTTGATGAATGCCCAGGATGGATGATTCCATTTTGTCATGTGTGTTTAAAATTCACTTTGTTGAGGGATAGCTTTTTAAGTGGCTATAGGAGTGGTTTCAGTGCCTTACTTTGTAAGCTCTCCTCAGTCATCCCTCCTGCATACAGTGGGGCCTCCTTCACATAGCCCCGAGCTGCCTCTTCGTGCTGGAGTTCATGGGGTATGAGAGCAGCCTTCCTGTGCAGGCACTGCTGGAGGAGGCGGTACTCTGGGTATAGGAGGTCTATCAGCTCATCCACACTCGAGGCAAACTGCAGCCGTTCCACCAGATCGCTGCCTAACTGACCCTGCAAGAACAAAGCAGAATGCGTGGCTAATGGAATAATTCTGTAAACCTTACCCATCATGTATTTCTTTTTGACACAGTTTTGACGTTATCGCAAACATGTATTTTCATTAAAACTGGCTGGAAAGTATATCAGTCAATAAGGGAAGCAGCTAATTGGGTAATAGCAGGAAATACCTTGAAAGGGTGGGGTTAATTTCAGTCTCCAGGTGAAATGAGCTAAGGCAATACAGGACTACCTGCAAGTAGCTTGCAAACAAAGTTTTATTTACCATAGTATAAAACTAGATATAATTTAACATGTCGGACAAAAATGAAATCTATGGAAGTTGTTTAGCCTTGAATGGAACTACCACAGGGTATGTCAGCAGAAAGGAACAGGTCTATTGGTCCATTCTTATTTTTCTATGTATTATCTGAGTGGCCCCAATGTTGACTTTTTTCCTACTTGCATACATTATTTTAAGTGAGCGCCATCTATGAAAAAATATTATCATTTAAATGTCATCTTATATCATAATGCTGAAAAACATAACGAAAACTGAAGTTGTTAAAGATGGGCTCACTTTAAAAAAAAAAAAAATAGTGCACGTGGGCCTACATTGGATTCTATACACATGGCAATAGATAAGTTAATTTCTGCAAAACATCCATGGTAAATATTCAGTTTTTGGCTGTCGCTTGTAGCCAAAATTCTCATTATATTTACTGTATTTACTCATTTATCTGGTCCTTAAATAGCCAAACTAAATGACTACCAATCTACAAAGAAGCAACCCGTTTGGGTTTGCAGTGAGAACTTAGCTTCTAAATACAGTGTCTCTCTTTCAGACTTGAATACCTTTCACTCTGCCCAAGTTCTCTGGGGTTTGAAGTACAAAAAAAAAAAAATGAAAAGAGATGTTTACACCTGGGCATGTTCATAAAGTACACTGGGCTGACTCAAATATCCCCTGGGAAGTGCTGGAATGCTGAATGTTTTCAAACACAGTATCCTCTTTTATTCAGAGAAGTCCACAGGTGCTACTTAAAAACAGTGGTGGCCAGATTAAGGACCAACTGCACAAAGGATGGATGTTCACTTCCTTTGCCCAGGCAAGGTGCAGCATAATCAACCACTGTAATGTATTTAGTGTCCTTGAAAGAGGATTGACAGGAGTATATAAGAACCCATTGCAAAACAGAGACAGCAGTTTCCACAAAACAACATTTGATTTATTTTTCTGTAGAGTCTTGGTTTGGCCTGTTCTCAGGTAATGGTCTGGAGAATGTTTTTACAGGTTTCCTCATTAAAATAGTAAAAAGTAAAGCATGGTGTAGGTATTTCAGTGATGTTCATTGCAGTTACATCAAACATCAGACCCTTCTGTTCCCCTCAGAAAAACAATATTTAAAACTCTTAGCTCTCACATTTTACTTTCTCCTTTAACATCTAGATAGTATGAGATAAAAACTAAATCTGTTGTTCTATAGAGTTAAACAGAGATTACCACTAAACAAAGGTGGTTGGTACAATGCTGCAAAATGCTCTACAGCAAACAGCAGTGGTGTATATAGATTGCTCAAAGCAAACTCTAAGGGTAGTAGGCACATGTTTCAGCTAGTTTCCAGCTATTATCCTTATCTTACAACACAGACTCGTTTAATTCCCTGAATGCAACAGATCTTTTGGATACTGTCAGGTTTGTTAAGCATGTAACTTTCAGTTAAGAATGCATCATAACTTTTAAGCCCTTTTTAACTTATGACATAATCTACAAATGACACTTTCAGTTATATTGTTGTATACTATTATTACTTCTTTATTTCACATTTCAATTATTCTGGGCTATGTAAAGGATGGCTCTTCATATATGGCTCCACTTAAAAGTGGATTATCCCATTCCAGGCTCTTAATAGTGTTGAAAAGGCTACAAGGAGAAGCTGTAGCCTTTGGTAGTAAGTACAGTCAAAATGCAAAGAAATAGATGTTTAAACATAGCACATAGTAACAGAACTATCAGTACAGAGACCACCTTGCTATTCAATTTGCTTCTATTGATGGCAGTGCAAAGTCACCATCAATATTAAGACCACCCCTGTGTTCAGTAATCAGATCACCACTCTGCAGTTCCAAGTGTATCAAACAGCTGTTCTAAAAAAATCAGCTTTGCCTAATGACAAAACAAGTTAGATCAAAAACACCAAGAAACTCCTCCTTTACATTTTATTGGCCTTAATATCCAACCTCATTAGTCAGGTTTCACTGTAATTAAATGAAAGAGCATGGCTTCGATAATGACAGCATCTCACCTCAGCTTCTTCCCCCTCCTTATAGTACTCATAATAATCCTGGCCAGATTGAGATCCACAGCTGGGTGTAAACACTTGTAAAATCCAAAAGTAAATCTGAAATTTCCACATACTGCCACAAAGGTAGAAGAGCAACCAATGGGCTCAATGAAGTAAAGAGCTTCCCTTGCTGTGATGAATTAATGTCCAGTTAGCGGTACCAAAAGAAGCAACCCTCAGTGTTCAGAAAGAGAACACCTTTAACCTTGTCTAGAGTTGCAACAGTACATACTTTCCCTCCTTTGAATGTTCAATAAGACCTCAGCTGCACTCTCCAATTTGCTGTTTTATATTTAAATCAGTCAGTGAAAGTTGCCAAAACTTTTCCTAACTTTATTTGCACAGCCAATTCAGGCAGATACTGAATTTGCATGAAGCTGTCGGGACAAAGAGAGAGAGAGAGAGTGAGACGGTTCCTGACAGGATGGATATACTTAAGCCCTGTTGAGAACTCCCCTCCTATTTGACGTAGGTGGAGATGTTAATAGGAGGAGCTGTTTTTTTTTTAGCTTGCTTCATACTTCTTTTATCAACAGACAGATTTTTGCAGAGCAGGAACAAGTCTGAACAGCAGTGCCGCTGCTTTTTCTCTCTGGATTGTTTCACTATCAGTGAACCGCTTGTATGTATGATGGTTCTTCTACAAGCTTTGGAAACAACATGGATTAAAAGCACTGTTGAATTGGACACACATTACTGTGTTACACTTAATGTTTTAACTTAATAACAAGGACAAACCTGGTGGTTATGGTACGTTTTGGGTGTTATGGTACGTTTAGTGTTCGAAGAGAAAGGTGTGTTGCTTCTGAGCTGTGAAGCAAACACAACATGTGCACCACGCTGTTATTTTAAAATGAACAGCTCTAGATGCCTGACTGAAAACTTAATGGTGTCAATCATGAGAAATAACAGTAATTATACTAATGGATTTCATTAATAGCACAGCCTCTCCCCCCACCCTAAACTGCCTCATGATGAAGTGTGAGCAATTATTTTTCTTTAATTAATATTCTAAAAGCATTATAAAAAAGTGATTTATACAAAGTTTGTAAAAATTATCTTTAATATGCTTGAAATCTTTAAAACTGTTTTGCCATTAAACAACATTTTTAATTAAAATTTAATGTTGGTTCAGAAATTTCATTTTATGAATAATAATAACAATTAGGTGATATCCATTGAGCTGTTTTAGACTTATTACATTTCTAGAGTTAAAGCTTTGTGAAGGAGCCATTGGTAAATCTGTCGAAATAGATTTGAAATAGTTCATCTTATTGGCTGTGAAGTAAATGTGGAAAGTATTTTTGAAGGAATGCCTCTGGAAATGATTATTTTGTGCACTGTTTCCTTTGTCCTGCATGAAATGAAAAGTAGGAGTTACTGTAGAACTGAGGTTTTAACAGAGTTTTAAGCATTATTTATTTATTTAAGCCAATGGATTCACTGAGAGGCAATGATGTTCTGACCCTGTCTATAGGAATTGAAGGCTAGAATTGTATTGACCTCTACAGACATTTTTCTTGATCAGATTGTTAATTTCAACAGACCAGACAGGATTTTGTTTGAACACAGTATCCGTGTTTGTAACAGGACAGTGGCTGGGTAAAAAACCGACAACCTCAAACATCGCCAAGTAAGCATCTTAACCACTATGCAAAAGCACCGGCCTATCTGAATTTGTGGTTATCGAGTGTAAAATGCATCTTCAGAGGGTAAAATGTAACATTCGCTTGAAGTCATGAGTAGTCTTGATAAATACTGTACTATCTTTAATGGTAATGGGGTAGGGATTAAAACAGAGTCTTCCACTTTAACTGCAATGTTACTTTGAACTACTGTACAACCACACATGTGTTCAGGTTCTTTATTGGCTCAGTTTGTTGGGGAGTGTATACAGTTAATTAAACTATTGAATTCCTGCCAGCTTGTTGACAAAGTACACAGCCACACATTGAGATTATATTTAAAACAAAGTTAACATTATATAATGTGCTGAAATTACATAAGATGACATCAGTTGACATTTTCATTAATATGTAGACTAATATATAGTTCACATCATATGAAATGCCCAGAGCCACTGTCACATGTCTACGTACATGTCTATTGCACTGTATATGTGCAGCAGGAATCTTACTCCCTGTATGTATATACTAGTCTTTGATGGTTCAATATATCTTTAGTTAAAGGATATGCGATAAACAATCAATGGTGTAATGTGGCAATGTGCCTCGCCCCCGTGTGTCTTTGTATGTTATATGTTACGTGTTCTGTGTTAATGTTGGTGTATAGTCATTGGTACATGGGATATAAATGGGTCTGTGTAACACAAGTGATTTAAAATGTATATTTGTATTTAGGCACGAGGATTGCAGAGCACTTCACGTGCAGGTAAAATTTAATATGTGACCACGGGAGATTGCACTAGATTAATTCACGTGCAGTTGTACCGAGACTCCAATTGAATGATTGATTAGCAATCAAGTTTTGGTACAGCTGCATAAAAGCAATATGTTTTCACACACTCTGGGTTGTGTGCTCGGGAGTGGAGAACGGGTGAGAGAGAGAAGATTTATATTACAATTACAACTGCTATTGTGTGCTTGAAGTGCCAGCACTGTACTTGTGTTCTGTTCATCCACCGTTTGTCTATCTGTCTGTTTGTTTTGGCCCACGCCTCGTTTATTTTGTACAGTGTTTGTGTGTTGTTCAACCTTTTATTTTCTGTGTGTTTATTAAATACGTGCAACAGCACATTTCATTCACCATTTCACCTCGCAGTGCTTTGTGTTCCTTTCTTGTCTGACGTCACCACTGAAGCCAGCTTGTTCACATGTAACTATAAATGTATTATAAGGATGTAACAATATAATACAGTTATTATTAATAACAAGACTATATCAATATAATGTCATAAGAGCATACAACTAAGGCATTTATAAATAACTAATCGCTTAACAGGACATGAGGCCTGACATTGCCAAAAAAGTGTCATACAAATATTATTGTAATAAACTGTTCTGCCTGTTTGTGTTTTTTTTTTTTTTGGTATAAATAATTTGAGAGCCAGACATTCAGCTTGAGACACGGTTCCAGACGCATTTTACTGGGAATAGCAACTGATGACTGGACGGCTATGGTTCCATGACCAGCTGGAGGGCGTGTCCCGGCAGTGTCTCAGATACACCTCCATACTGCAGCCAAGGGCAAGATCGTCCACATAACCCAAACATCAAAACCGCCAAGCAAACAAAGGATCCAAAGCATCAGAGAACCGTGTGTGAAACCGGGGCAGGACCAGTGCCAGGATTCACTGGGCCCTAGTGCAAGAGTGTGAAATAGATCCCCCCCTCCAAAAATAAATAAATAAATAAATTAAAAAACACCACACCTCAACCTGAAATAAATCTAATTGTTTTAAAGTTTTATTCCAAAAATGAGTACTAAACATGAATGATTTTTGGGGAATTCAACATCAGTTTATTTAGCTGCACTGATTTGCTTTTCATGATTTCAACTCTTAACTTTTTGGTATAAAAGTTGGACCAAGTAGCTGGATCATAAAAATCACATAAAGGTGACTGACTGGGTACCGGGTTTACAATACATGATTCAGTACCTTGTATTTGCTGTTGTTGTTCATTTCCAATCCGATATCTCCGATTCACGTCTTTCCTCTGGCTTAACTGTTTATTTTTTGTACGAGGAGGAGGTTGGCAGTTCCGCTGCCACACTATACTTCCATCTGCTGTTGTCGGCCCACTTTTAAATATTTACTGTACACTTTTTTTTTATTTGTTTTTAAAACATTTTCTGCTTCTTTTTGGGAAATGCCTTGCTGTTTTGCTTTGAACAATCCGACTTGTGTTTTGATGGCATATTCGATATATCGTACATTATGTACTTATTACCACAACTGTGAAAAAGTTAGCTTACTACCAACGAGCGCTTTTCTTTTTTTTTTTTTACCAGGCAAGTTTATTGGGGTGTGATGTAGGAGTTTGCACAGAGAATTAAAGTTGACTGATAGGCCTATGTGTTTATTTTTTTCAGAAGTATTTGTGATTATATACCTTGTTAGTAAACTGTTTGTTATAATGTTTATAAACAGCACCTGTGAAAGAAATGCAAACCCCCACGTAAATGGAACAGTCTGTTGTTTTTCAGGACACTGACCTATTATAAAGTTTCACGCTGAGTCCCGCCTACGTAGCTCTGATTTGCTAATGTGTATTTTGACTGACAGTACAACTTTGCCATGGTTTAGTTTTGAACCACCAGGAAACCAGTTTTTTTCTTTTTGTTTTTCGATAATAAATTGGTATGGGCAAAGGTACTATAGAATATCTTTGGTATGGGCCCCAGCAGAGGCTGGGCCCGGGTGCAGTCACATCTCTTGCGCCCCCCCTGACTCCGGCCCTGAACCGGGGCAGGGTTTTAATTATTATACAGAGTAGGAATTCATTTAGGGATTTTTATATCCCAAAATGAAGCGAGGTGTGTCAGCAGGACCTTCTTGAATAGCAAAGCCTTCACAGCAAACTTTTGTTTTCACAGTGTTTTTGTTTTGCCTGTCTGTTTTTTTCTGTTCCATGTCACCATTGTAATGATTTTGCCTGTGGGCAACCAGTGCAGCATTATGCGGTTTTGTTGTCATTCTTCATAAATCCTGAGTGCCTGTATGGCATCTTCAACGACAACTTCTGGTGTCTCTCCCCATCTCTCAGCAGATTACCAATGATCACGCAATGTTACTAAATGTCTGAACCAAAAACGACATATTTATACATGTTTCAAAAATAGATATTCACAGCGACCTGTCCTTTTCCCCAATTCTTTAAATTTTTATAATGATAAATCCTTAATTTCCTGCCTACAGGGTTGGAGCAATGCTATCAGTAGGCAATGAAGCATGAGATACAGTTGTATCAGTGGTGTTGGCTCTCTATGTTTGCGGCTTAACATCACTGACATGCTACAGGTGCCAGCAGGTTTCTGTGAGAGGAGCCTCTGGATAAGGAAGCTCCAACACATTACCTGTCTAGAGGCAAGCCTGGTCTCCATGGAGATAGAACCCTATTCATTGTAGACGATGCAGCACAAGCTTAAACTACCATTAGAGACATTCCTATAAGCATGATGTAAACTAGCTTTTTAAATTTACTTTGCAGTACTTTGTTCTTCTTAAGAGGAAGATATAGCAGAAAATATTAACAGTAAAATCAATTTTACCAGCATTTTTTTTTTTTTTTAATGAATTTGTTTATCGTTTTTATTTTCCTCTGGAAAGACCTAAATATATATACACAGTGCATATTACATACAAAACATTTGCGCAGAATAAGCCTTTCAGTTAAATACAATAACAATCATTTCAAGCTCCCTCAATCAAATCAACTCTCAAGACTCACTTGTTCTCTTTTGCTTTTAATGCTCTGTAAGCCCGATGTCTGTTATTAGCTGGTGTCTAAACTGCTATTTCAGGGTTCACTCCATCCTATTTGTTTAATTCTGCTTGACACATGTATCCACAATGTTTAGAATTCACATACTACCCTTTTATTTAATGCATTATGCCTATATTTAATTTATTTGCATTCTTTTTTACTGCTGCATTTATTGTACTATGCCCTGTATGTAATGTATTATGCATTGCTCCTCATTATCTTGTAAAGCACTTTGTGATGGTGGTCCACTATATAAAATAAATATTGATTGATTGATTGATTAAAGAGGTATGTTAAGTAAAAAAGAAAAAAGTTAAAAAAAAGAAATAATGTTTAAAACGGTAAAGGAAGAACTGCCTAAATTGTTTTTAATAGCAATAATAGATACAACACAAAAGTTAAAAAAATACACACAGAAAGAAAATAATAAAATAAAATAGCCATGAAAATAGCCATGAGCCATGAAAAGACTATTGGATAGAGTTCAGCCTGCGATTATTAATGTAAGAAAGAAAAGGTTGCTTTGCTTTGCTAAATTTCTTTGTATTACCCCTAAGTGTGAACCTAATATTTTCCAGTTTAAGAAAATACATCATATCAGTAATCCACCGTACTATGGTGAGCGGAGCAGCCTTCCTCCAGTTCAATAACATTAGCCGTCTTGCCAATAAAGTTGAAAAAGCTAGAATCTCTGACTGCAGCTTGGTTAGAATGACAGTATCTGGGAGCACGCCAAATAGAGCTAAGTATCTGGGATAGGCTTGAAAATATTAATGTTCAGAATGGGACCAGCCTGGGACAGGCCCAGTGCATGTGGATTAGAGAGGCTGGTTCTTGCTTGCATCTGTCATAGGCTGGGTCCGCACGCGGGTATATTCTGACCAATTTAGTTTTGTAAAAATATAGACGATGGAGAATTTTGAATTGTGTAAGACCATGCCTAACACATATTGAGGAGTAATGGATACGGTAAAGAATACAATCCTATATACTGTCCGAGAATCTACAACCTAAATCCTGCTCCCAGAGGGTTTTTAGTTAAGAGAGGGACAGTGAAGGAAAAGAATAGAACTGTAAATGATTGATACAATGACCCTGCGATCTGGATTGAGTTCAAGCAATTGATCAGCAGGAGATTTAGGTGGAAGCTTGGGAAATCCAACAAAACTTTTTTGAACAAAACTAAAAATCTGTAAATAACAAAAGAAATGCGAGCGAGGTAGACTGAAATGTCTAGAAAGCTGTTAAAAGGATGCAAAAGTGTCATTAATGTCCAAGTCCCTGACTACCCTAAGTCCTTGACCATGCCAACTATCAAAGGCTGAATCAAAAAGAGAAGGTGGAAACAGGTGGTTTGTTTTAATTGGGGCAAAAATTGATATGGATTGCAGACTACAGCATCTCCTAAACTGTGTCCAGACCTAAAGAGAATGACAAACTAGAGGGTTAGATTTACACTGAGAAGTGGAGAGTCAAAGTGGGGAGCACAAGAGAGCTGATAAAGATGTGGATCTACACGATGCCTCTTACATATATAGCCAATTAGGAGGGTTTTGCTGTGAATGTAGCTGGAGTCAATACAACAATTTATAAATATCAGCAGCCCAGTAATAAAGCTGGAAATGTAGTGCCGCCCCTCTGAAGGTTTGAGTCTTTGAAGAAAGTCTCTTTGATTACGAGGAACCTTCTTATTCCAGATGTAACCTAAGACAATACTATCTAAGGATTTGAAAAAGCTCTTAATAAAAACTGGTATATTTTGAAACAAATAGAGAAATTTTGGAAGTACATTCATTTTAACAAAGTTAATGCACCCTGCAAGGGAGAGGGGCAAATTTGACCAATGGGCAAAGATTTATTTTGTTTTGTTAAATAACAGTATAAAATTTAATTTAAACTGGTAACCATACCAATAGCGGTAGTGGATAAAGAAACAATGCTACATTGCAATCCCCAGAGTCTAAATCTGCAGTTAAACAGAGAGTATAGATAAACAAATATACATACAGTGTGTACTGAAAAAGAAAAGATGATTGAGCGTTTAACAAAATAAATAAAAAGGATAATAACACCAGCAACAGTAATACTAATAACAATAATAACAACAATAACACATACATACATATATGAAATAATACAAAAAAATGTCTCTCTGCCAATGACTTACAAGTTACAACTTACGACTTACATAGTTTTTCCCAGCCCTTGAATAAATAAATACATAAAAAAGACAGCTCTCTGTTGCCAAGGATGAAAAAGTAAATTATCAATATTTCAGCATTATAAAACAAAGGAATCTTACTTGTAAATAATTATATTTTAAATTAGCATAACATTACTTACTGCCCCCAAAAAAACAAAACAACAACCTTTTACGGTCTCTTTATTTACAAGAAGACCCTTTCAACTTGAATCGCATTAAAAAATGTATCTGATTGTGGGTTTACCAGAAGTGTCTTCAGCGCCGAGAACAGTCCAGGATCCCTAACCTAATGGCAATATCTCCAATTATGCTTTTTTTTGTATTGTTTTGTTTCAGTGCCCAAACAAAGACAGGCTATAGTCTGTGTGGTGACACTTTGCAATAAGTGGGGGTTCCTATTAATTTCCAAATATCATTTTATAGGGATTCTGCAATGCAAATCTGAACTTTGACTTGATGCAGAAAGCAGCTGCTTTCCAATTTGTTTTACTACTTTTTAGGCAGTCTAGCATTTTTATATTTTATATAAATATTCACATTTTACCCTTTAAATATGATTGAACAATGACAGCAAGACAAGACATATTGTTAGAGTGACTAACAATGTGTATATAGTGTGTATAAGCAAAGGGCTCAAGGACTCAGTCAACAACCATGGCTGAAAAAGGAGAATCAGAGATTGTAGGGCTATAAAGAAAGCCTAGGCTGAGGATGAAGGAAAATTTTCACTTTTCAGCTGAAATTGTTGACAATTATTTTTATTTTCTCCCAATTTGAAATGGCCAATTATGATTTAGGCTCAGCTCACTGCTACCACCCCTGCGCTGACTCAGGAGCGGTGAAGACAAACACACGCTGTCCTCCGAAGCGTGTACCGTCATCCGACCGCTTCTTTACACACTGCGGATTCACCATGCAGCCGCCCAGGAGCTACAGCGTCGGAGGACAACGCAGCTCCTATGCAGCTAACAGGGAAGCCCGCAGGTGCCCAGCCAGACTACAGGGGTCGCTGGTGTGCAGTGAGGCGAGGACACCCTGGCCCCCCGGCTTCCCTGGCTGAAACCAGGCTTTCAGAGTTTGCAGCTCTGTTTAGCCTGAAGAGGTAATTCCCTGCTCAGGGTGTGTACAGATGATATAGCATGCCAGCTGGAACAGTGGTGCTCAGTGCAGTTACACAGAAGTGAAACTGGAATGTTATGTCCTGTGTGTGGTAGTGTAGGAGGAAGACAAGCCACTAAACGAAAACATGGCAATCCTCGTATTTGAAGGACATTGCTGGGTATTTGAATGTGGTTTAATGTGCTTGAATTACAGCACGTATTGTAGGAGGATGACAACCATAACGGCATCCTTCAGTGCAAAATCAGAGCATCAAACTCTGTGAGATATAGCTCAATTGTAACATTGTATCATGGCTGCCTTGGAACGGCTTCAGATATTTTTTTATTATTTATACAGAAGATTTACCCCTTGAGACCGAGGCCTTATTTAAAAGGGGGTCCTGTTAGACAATAAAACAATTACAAATGCAAGCAACACAATAAATACATGTGTGGTTCAAACTTAGTCAGCAGCTTACACAAAGAACAACATGAACAGGACACACACACACACACACACACACATACACACACACACACATACACACACACAATATATATATATATATATATACTGTGTACACTGAAACTTTTCAACTATATGACCTTTCAACTCTTCCAGCTCCACCTACTCTACATGTATATGCACAGACATGGTTATACTAAGCACTAACCATAGTTTACAGTGGGTTTCCATGTTTATAAAATGCATTATGGCTTTAGTAAAGAATCCCCTTTTGTTTGCGTCTTGCTTTTTGATGATAGAGTTTTCTCAATGCATATTACTATTAATAATAATATGCACATTCATGTTTTCAGTTATGTTACCTGCCAGATTTTCAATTCTGATTGCATCACCAGTCCATCTGAATACCTCTAATTAATAGGGATGCACTAGTTTTTAAAGCATGCTTTACAATGTACATATTATCTGACCTAAGAAACATGTGCCTGTTCTCCCCAGGGGTTTTCATTGTGGACATTGTCTACATCCATATTACATACAACATCCCGTCCATCTGTCAAAACAATAATGCAATGCAGATTTCAAATATACTCATTCTTGGAGATTTGGGAATGTGTGTGGTTTGGTTGGTAGAGTCTACAACAACTGTTATCTGATCTGGAAGCACTTGCATGGCTGTTAGTAATGTCTTTCTATAAGGTGTACTGCCTCATAAGATTATTTTTTCCACATGCTCGAGAAGGCTGTTGCATTAGCCCATTGATGTTTAAAACTACATGAGAGGTAGCGATGTAGTCTTTACTAACAAGTAACAGCATTTTTTCTGTTCATTTTCTTTTTTTTTTGTTTATTTAAATAATAAATCAGAAGTTTATAGAAAAACAACATTGAGGCTGTATTTAGGAGATATGAGACAGACAGGTATTTTTCAAAAGCTAGTAATTAGCAGTTCTTTTTGATGTTTCTATGTGAAATCAGTAAATGCTGTTGCTAAATTGAATCTCCTAAACAGTGATTTCTATTGATTGATTGAGTGGTTTTTATTGAGTGTGTTTTGGGTCAATCAATGGCTGCACTGGTGTCTAAAATTGAGTATCACTAGATCTCAACTGAATGTGACTGATTTAGTCAATTACAGTGCGGTGAGTAAATGGTGAGAATAGACAGTATTCATTCTAGTTCTGAATCCTGTAAAATTACATTGTCTAGCTTAATCCTAATTTGCACAATAGCCTTGTTGTTAAAACACACCCCTTCAATCACTGCATGCATAATTAAGTTTCATTCATATATATATATATATATATATATATATATATATATATATATATATATATATATATATATATATATATATATATATATATAGTTGCATCTATAGAGTTCACACAAACTGTTTTAAAATTTCAAACATTTAAATAAAAACTCCTTACCAAAGGGGATATAGATCATCACTTGACTTGTATTTACAAGTGAACAGAAATAATAATAAGACTAAAAATCAACAAGTATGGTTTTTAACGAGACAAAGAATTCTGTTTATTTGTATTCTGATTTCTGATTTTATGACTGAGTATTCACCTTCTTAGGCAAGAAAATTTAATATAATTTTGTGTGTGTCTGGAAATTACTTGCGTGACACTTCTCCAAATTATTTCAATTACTTTTTCTTGTCCAAATAAATCAATTATACAGTACTTTAAAATAGAAAGTTAAAAAATGAAATCCCTTATAAGTATATAAACCACAGAATTGACTGTACACACCCAAACATGTATTATATAGACAAACATTATACAGTATAGACAAACATTATACCATCTGTCATTGGACAAAGATAAACTTATGTCAAAGCAACAAAAATATCTATCCTATGGTCTCCTACAGTGGTGCTATGAGCTGAACAGTGACCCACCTAACATTTATAAATCAGATTTATCTTGTTTATTCCAAGTCTAATTCATATGGGTATTAATTAAAAAACATTTCCCAGTGTCATTGTGTTATCCTGAATGATCAATTTCCAAAACCGATATTGCTGTAAAAGGATGTGACTGGGGATAAATTTTCCACTTCGCATTATTGTGTTGAACATGCTCCTTCATTTAAGTTAGGTGTCTCAGTTTAAGGGTCATGCAATTTGAAAATGTATGTTTTTTTTTGTTTTTTTAAATAGTAAATCTAAAAAATAATCATGAATGCAGTGAAATATTACTCTTGCTATTTTGTGGGATTTGTGTTCTTGAAGGGAAATTTTAACTGCTGCTCAAACGCCATAATGACTGCCACTGACCACTCATGACAAGGCTGCCGTGGAGATGGAGGACATGGCCACAAGCACTGCTGTCTGCCTGTTGATAAGAAGCGGTTAATGATAAAATGAGTGCGTGCGTGGGGCGGGGTCCTCCAGGAACCATCTGCCCCTGATATTCATGAACTTTACTCACATTGGACATGGGCAGATATGTAGATTACCACTGGGGAGCTGGAAGTGTAGAGTAAGAATATCTCAAGCTAATATAACGCTGTTTTGTAGAAGCACATTCCGGATTACCCACCTCTATCTAGACTGCTTTTTGAGATACCAGTTTCATGCAATATTCATAGATGGGTTACAAGTGCAAGGGCAAATTGTCCACTGCAAAATAGGACCAGAATGTTTTCAACAGATATAATTATGTAAAATAAATGTTTCCATATTTACAGTACTGCATATGTGAGTCATATTAGGGAAAAGTGTAATCAAAACTGATTACAGTATAAATATTATGTTGTACTGGTATACAGTTTGATAGACTGATACTTGTTTGTATACTTGTTCGTTGTCAAAAGGCAAATTTCACTAAATGCCTCATAATGCCTGTGGTGATTTCATCCACCATTTGCCAAAATACCTTGTAAATCCCTTTACAATTTGTTAAATTACAGAAAATACTATTTGCCTACAACATATACAAGGACATACAAGGACATCATTTCTATGTTATAATCAAGTAAATTGAAAAAGTGCACTTGTCTCTTTAAATAGTTGCTCCTTCTCTTCTCCCTTCTCTGGTTTGTTATTTTAACAACACACTTGTTTATATTACAGTTTCCTCTAAAGGCTTCAAGCACAGATTGGAGGGTTTTATGGTTTTTTGATGTTTTTAAGAAGCAAGGCAGACACACACACATTTGACGACTGCCAGATTACCCACCCTGGGGGCCCTTGTTTTTGGTCTGGGTTTATCATAAAGCCTCACTCTTTATTTGCATAAGCACATTGTTGTTGACATCGCTATCCTCCCTTCATTAAAGTCCTCAGGATCTTGGTTACAGTGTGGGGTATACAGCAGGTATTTAAATGAAATAGGACAACAGAATGTCTTTAAGAAAAACAAAAAACAATCAGTGTATTAAAGTGACTTGGAAACTACTGGTTAATTCTTTCTTAATGAAAATCTCCATTACTAACATTTAAAAAAGACACAGCACATTGGAAAAGACACAAAAACTTTTATTAAACTTAGATTTAATATCTTTTTACGCTATTGAGGAAGTAGGTATCATATTGTAGTGTTTAAGGGGTACATAGCGGATACACTGTGAATAAGTGGGTTGTTTACTGCCATCCTTATGAATTAAGTCAACACTGCACTTCACAAACGTTCATGGATCATTCTGTTTATACTGTACAATCTATAGAAAAGTATGCTTACATCAAAATGAAAGAGCTGAATTGACTCCAGCTTTGCATATACTGTACTTATCAAAGCAGCATTATTTGGAACAATGCAATTCACCTGGTCAATCTGTCATTTAAATTAAACAAATACAATATTCAGTAGGTTCCAAAAAGAGAAGATCACTCATTAAGGTCCCACAGTTAGACAGTGCATTCAAAGCAAAGATACTACCATGAAGACCAAAGTGCTTTCAAAACAACTCCAGGATAAAGTTGTGGAAAGGCACAGATCAGGGGAGGGGTATAAAAAGATTTCAAAGGTATTGAATATCCTTTGGAGCACAGTCAAGTTGATCATTAAGAAGTGGAAGGTATACGGCACCACCAGAATCTGTTTAGAGCAGACCGTTCCTCCCAAACTGAGCAGCCAGTTAAGAAGGGCATTGGTCAGAGAAGCCACCAAGAGTCCAGTGACAACTCTGAAAAACTACAGCGTTCCATGGCTAAGATGGGAGAAACTGTCCACGTATCAACAATAGCTGAAGTATTTCACAAATCTGGCCTGTATGGACGAGTGGCAAAAAGGAAGACATTTTTGAAAAAAAGCCCATATAAAATCCCGCTTGGAGTTTGCAAAAAGGCATGTGGAAGACTGTGAAAGATGTCAAAACTAAAATTGAACTATTTGGTTTATATATATATATATATAAACCTAGTTTCTCAGAGATGTTGGGTTCAGTGGCCAAGAGTTGCGTCGCACAGTGAAGAACTTATCTGAAGCAGCAGAAAGGAGCAGCAACTGGCGGTGGTTGAGACAGAATGATTCTGGATGGGGATCTCAAGCACAATAGGAAGAAAGCAATGCTGATGTATGGGTAAGTAAGCTGGGATGAGTTGAGTGGGGGACAGAGGGGGGTGATGCTGGGATGCCAGAATCACCATTGAGCCTTCTTGAGGTGTCATGGGCTAGTCGACGCTAGTAAATCTCACTGTGGTTGATCCCCGATGCTGAGGAGGCAAAATAAGCTGATCCCTGGAGCCAGCATTACACTTCAGCCATCAACACCAGGCAGAACAATATCTGCATCAACAGATGGAGAAATGCAAATGGATGGAGATGCAGATGGATCACATTAGTTTACTGTAAAGCTATGTCCTAGTTTGTGCTTATCTTGGCGAGAGCCGAGTTCAAATCAGCATGAAGTCTTAACATCTACCTAGTTGTAGAGTGTGCCACAAATCCTCAACAACCCACCTCCACTGGTTAATCTTGGACTCTCCATCCTTCAGCTTCAGCAGCTAGTTGAGCATACCAAAGTTTCTTCCTCGCATATGCCTCATCCACAGCATCCTCTCACGGCACTGTTAACTCGACCAGATGAACAAGGCGCGCTGATTCAGACCACAAGAAAATGTCTGGTTGAAGGTTACTGGTGGAAACCTCAGGTGGAAAAATAAGCCGTTGACCAACACCTCCCAGCATCTTCCAGTTTCGAGCAGCTTCCAGTTGTACTGGGCGGGGCTTGATTTTAACACCTTTTCTTGGTGGTGGCTCTCCAGGACGGAAGAATGACGGAGGTCCTTGGCTAAGACCCGCCTTACCTCCTGTCAAAATGTGCCTTAATGTTGCAGGTGATGAACACAAAGGACACTAGGTATTCTCACCCACCCAGAAGTTTAGGTTCTGTGGTGATGGGAGAACATCATATATTGAGCTGATGAGGAAACTGATCCTGCTCTGTTCCATTGTCCATAGGTCTTGCCAGCCAATCTTGCGCTGTTCCACACTCTCCCATCTCATCCATTCTTCTTGCTTGGCCTGGGAAATGGCATTTACACACCTGATCATCTCCTCCTGCTTTTGCACCTTGTTGACTACCAGCTTCCTCTGTTGAGCTGGGGTTGCCTTTTTCCAGTCGGACTTTGACGCACTTAAACTCTAACTTGGTTAGAGCAGAGACTGGTAGCTGAAGTATTCCTTTACCATAAAGTCCCACTCTGCTGAGACAGCGTGGAACTCCCAATCATTTCCTGATGTATGAACTGATTAAAGCTTCCAACTATTGTCTACTATTCTCAACTACAGTCAGTGGCCACAGCAGTCTTCAGTAGACCAAACTGAAAGCACCAGAGTTTCAGTTTGCCAAGTAAAGCGCTGCTGTCTATGATCTTCAATGATTCCACTGCTTGTTGTCTAACTTCTCCCAGATAAACTGTGACCTTTAGATCCCTGTTATACCATCTCCCTAGACTTTTCATTGGCTTTTCGGACACTGTTGGTATTGCCTCGCCATTCATGTATAACCTTTTATCTACTGCTCTACCTTTAATTATAGAGATGCTCCTTGATTTAGTGGGATTGAATTGCGTTCACGCCCATTCAGTGTTATTGGTTAATTTGCCCAATAACTGATTAGTGCTGGCTACTGTTGTAGTCATTGTTGTCATGTCATCCATGTATTCTCGAATTGGTGGTAGTTGCATTCCAGTGCCAAGCACTCTCCTCCAATAACCATTTTGATGCCCTAATAATTACTTGTACATCCTGCCATTATTCCAGCTTCTAGACATTGCCATGTAGTATTGAATTCTGAAGTTGAAAAACTAAATTGCAAATCTCCAAAGTAGGCTTTCACTAAATGTGTTATTGTAATCAGTACGTTAAATAATCAAATGCTTGCCAAAGAAGTTTATGTGGCACTGAACCATATGCATTAACCAAATCCAGGAATGTCACATGGAGCTCCTTCCTCTCCTTTTCAGCTGATTGAATATATATATATATTGTAAAATAGCAGGGAGAGGGACAGATTCATCCCTGTCTAAAACAGGTGGAAATGTATGTTTTGTTTAAAGTTAGTTCTGTTGATTTGTTACTTGGTAATTGTTTAATTGTTAATTATCCCCTGTACCTGGCTATCATTGTAAATTAGAACCAGGTGCAGGGTATTTAAAGAAAGCAGCCAGTCTGTTCAGGACTGCTGCAGAGTAAAGAGCCTGGTTGTAAGTGTGTGCAATCGTGAAGAAAAAGGTAGTGTGAAACCTTTGTGTTAAACTGTGTTTTATTTTAGGGTGAGAAAACAGCTTAGCTGTCCCGTGTTAGGTAGCGCTGGCATTGTGTTTAGTTAGTGCTCCGAATAGGAACTAGGTGTTTGTTTTGTTTATTTCTGTTTCTGTTTATTAAAAGTGCGCTTAAGTGCTAGAAACTTCCATTCTTGTGTCCTGGGTCCTGCTTAAAAGGGGCAACGAACCCTGAGAATTACAGAATCCATCACTATATATATATATATATATATATATATATATATATATATATATATATATATATATATATATATAAGTAACCTAGTGCATTGGAAAGTTAATTAAAAAATGAATGCCCATTTAAGTACAACTTATAAAGCACACATCAGGGAAACAATATGTTTTAACATTGTTTGTTTTCAACATAAGTTTGAGACATCTTTTTGAAAGTTTTCCATTGGCACCTTCCCAATATTCCTAAGGCCAACTCCATCATCAATGTTTCCAAGTGAGCCAGCATACAGTCACTATCCAAACAGCTATTTCTCATAAAAAGTGACCTCATCAGGAATCAATCATTGAGGTCTTTTACCATTCAGTAGAATTAACCCATATCAGTAATCCTTGTCATGTTGCACACTGCTATCGTGCACTAGCAATGAACTAGGAAAATGTTACCGCTGTGAGCATTATTAAAGTATTGTAGCTCTCCTTGTGCTACCACTGCTCCTATGTACAGTGGCTCTCAAAAGTATTCAACCCCCTTGGACTTTTCCACATTTTATTGTGTTACAACATGGAATCAAAATGGATTTAATTAGGAGTTTTTGTCACTTGTCAACACAAAAAAAGTCCATAATGTCAAAGTGAAAAATAAAATCTATAAATTATTCTAAATTAATTACAAATATAAAACAGAAAATAATTGATTGCATAAGTATTCACCCCCTTTGTTATGACACACCTAAATAAGCTCTGGTGCAACCAATTGTCTTTAGAAGTCACATAATTAGTTGAATGGAGTCCACCTGTGTGCAATTAAGGTGTTTCATATGATTTCAGGTTAAATACACCTGTCTCTGGGAGGTCCACCAGTTGGTTAGTACATTTCCTAACAAAAACTACATCATGAAGATGAAGGAACATTCAAAGCAAATCCGGAATAAGGTTCTTCCAAAGCACCAATCAGGGCTAGGAGCATTTCCAAGGTATTAAATATCCCCCGGAGTACAGTAAAGTCCATTATTAAGGAATGGAGAGAATATGGCACAACTGTGTAAAACAAGCCATCCTCAAAAACTGAGTATCCAGTCGAGAAGGGCACTAGTCAGGGAGGCCATCAAGAGGCCTATGGCAACTCTAAAGGATTTACAGTCTTCCACTGCTGAGCTGGGAGGCACTGTGCCTACGGCAACATTAGCCTGGGTGCTTCACAAAGCTGTTCTTTATGGGAGAGTGGCAAAAAGAAAGCCATTGTTGAAAAAAACTCACATCAAATCTCAGCTAGAGTTTGCCAGAAGGCATGTGGGATACTCTGAGACCAAACGAAAGAAGATTCATCTTCCAGCAGGACAATGACCCCAAACATACAACCAAAGCCACAATGGAGTGGCTTAAAAACAAAAAGGTCAATGTCCTGGAGTGGCCCAGTTAAAACCCGGACCTCAATCCAATTGAGAATATGTGGAAAGAGTTGAAAATTGCTGGTCACCAAAGGTCCCCAACCAATTTGATGGAGCTTGAGCAATTTTGCAAAAAAGAATGGGCAAAAATTGCAGTGTCCAGATGTGCAAAGCTGGTAGAGACTTATCCAAATAGATTCATGGCTGTAATTGCTGCCAAAAGTGCCTCTACCAAATATTGAATACTTATGCAATCAATTATTTTCTGTTTTGTATTTGTAATTAATTTAGAACAATTTGTAGATTTTATTTTTCACTTTGACATTATGGACCTTTTTGTATTGATCAGTGGCAAAAACTTCTAATTAAATCAATTTTGAGTCCATGTTCTAACACAATAAAATGTGGAAAAGTCTGGGGGGGGGGGGGGGAATACTTTTGAGACCCACTTGTTTTGACATGTAATTTACGAAATGACAAGCTTTTTGTTGGGGTTATTTCTTCAAAAAATTTTTAAAAATAATCTCCAACACATATTGAGATGCATTTATTTTTCAAGTACCTTTAATAATATATGCCTTTTCCCCCAACCTCTAAACATGTCATATTCTCTAGTGCCAAGATAAACACATATAAACTGACATTTTGTCAACACAGTGATTTTATATATGTCATTATAGTATATATCACTGCACATATTATGGTAAATTTGGTATGGTATTTTTATTCATAGTTTCTTATCAACAAAAAATGGACAAAAAATTACATAGGTGTTGTTTATTCTGAAGAATAAATAATATAGCTATCTAATAATAATATATCTAATGACTGGGGATCATTCTTACATTTCTGCCATTTATTCCTTTTTCAAGAATTGGAGCTTCCAGAAGCCTCATGCTTTGGAAATGCTTCCAAGAACCAAATGCTACCTGACAGGGTTCCAAGTACTGTGTTTACATGCACAAGGAAATGATCCTTTTGTAATTGATTCTTTTGAATCTGCAAACAGTGCTAATGCTGTTTGGAAGAATCAACGCCTTTCAGCCTAGTTACTAGAATCCATTTAAAAATCTCAGCAGGTTTCCATGCTGAAAAGGGAGCTTGAATCTGATTAGGTTGTGCACAGTAGCAAGGTGAATGTCCAATGCATTCTTTCATGTGTCTTCTTAAATGCAATTAAACCAGACGTGTTGCATGAGCTGTATGGAAAATTGAAATAGTGCGTTTTCTTACTCTTGTTTAGAGTAATGCTATGGTTGAACCCTTTTCTCCCATGGCAAGATGTCACATCTAATTGGTTTAACCCAACAGAAACAGTTTAAAACAGATAAGGTTTCATGAACAGGGACAAAAGGTAGCCCAGCATGTTATACCACTGCCACCTAATGTTTTTCAAGAGTAAAAGGAATGAATGAATAGACATGGTTTTGAGTGTAGTTTGTTGTTGATAATAGATTGGAGTCTGTCCATGTCGTGGCGATATTCTTCACTGTTATCAAAATTCCTTGAATCCTCTGTATAACATTAGATTTCATGTATTTCTTATGATCATGACCAGGAGAAATAAACTGAGCTAAAGGTAGCATATTTAAAAAGCTAGGTAGGATAACCAATTTTCTTTTCACCACAAGATACCGTATTGCTTATAAAATATAAAGGTATCCCTAAATAAGTCATTGTCCCCTCTTTCAAATGTATGCAGAATGCAGTGATACCCCAGATATAGTTACTTTGCTTACAGGATAGTATCAGCGATTGTTTTTCATTCACAAAATAACACATATTGGAGCTAATAGGGTTTAAGAATTTTGGGAGGTCTTTAAACAGAACCTGTAGGTTTTAAGGTCAATTTCACACTGCTGATTTATCACACAAAAACCACAAGGGGCCAGGCTACTACAAATAGAATGTTTAAAGATCTTAAATCATCAAGTCAAAAAATCAGGAGACTACAAAGACCTAAAGGTTAAATGAAAAGTGTGTGTAACTCCAGTGGTTGAAAACATGGGTTCTAGATGTTGGTAACTTGTAGATTTGAGCCTGTTTACTGCCAAGCTAAATATCATGAAACTTCCACTGCATGATGTCAGTTTCACATTGTTCATTTAAAATGTTATAACCACAAAACATTAAACAAATAATCATCTTCAGTTTACATTTTCTTAGTTTGTAAGTTTCTTTCACAATACTGTAGCTTTTACTGGAATTGAAGACATACTCACAAAAGTATTTGAGGTTCTGGAATGCAGCAGTTTATTAAGCTGGGACTCTACACTTTACCAGCCAGTGGTACAACTACAGCTGAGCAGTGTAGTGCCGCTCAGACTGTGACAAATAAGAAAAGAAAAGAAAGTCCAAAGCACAATGTTTTAGCTGTGTGCTACAGCCAACTAAGTGCAGCCTCTAGTTTCTTCCTTGGTTCTCTTTAGTCTCGCTTCCCTCTGGATCTCCTTGGCTGTTTCTCTCCAATCTCTCTGTTCTACAGCTGTCTTTAGTCTCCGCAACCCCACCTCTTTTTTGCTTCACACCACACTATTCGTCTCAGAAGCCTGCTACTTGTCCGCCCATCTAGGCCACGCCCATGGTGTGCCAGCCATCAATTCCAAGCATGTATGGCTTCCTGCTTTCGATCCCTTGATTGTTACAACATCTTCTCCTGTGATTTGTGACAACAATGTTGAAACCGGTTCCTGCCTGCGCTGCATGCTGCTTCTGATTGGTGCCAATTCTCCCTTCTCTGATGTCCCTGAGCACCTGCTGCAGTTGAACCTTTAACTCTGGGTTACAGAACCTTCCTGAACACGGTTACAGCAGACCCAGGGTTGTTATAATGCATTCAGGAACTGATCTTCTGTTCTAGTTGTCACATAATGAAGGCTTTAAAGGCTGGATTAGTAACCACTAGTACCATCAAGTGCCCAGAAGTGTATGGAAAGCAAAACAGACAAACGTTGTTCAAAGTGGCAGCTCACTAGATGGCGCTGGTTTTTACTCGTAATAAAGCTTCTTAAAATAAAGCATGACCAAAAAAAGAGCATTAATTTGTATCTAAAATGAAATTTGTAGGTGGGGTCTATGAATTAGCGTGCTGACCTAGATAAAATCTTAATGCCTGTAGACCATCTGCATGCGGAATATTAGTGTATAGACTAACAACATCGAGTATGGCTAAAATTATATTCAGACTGTCCAATTTTATATTTGAAAGTTGGTCAGTAAAATCACCTGTGTCCCTAATATGCAAGGGTAACTCTACTACAAGTGGTCTAAGAAAATGGTCAACATAGTTATAATAGATAAAGGTTCAGTAAGTGACCAGAGACTATTGGATGTCTAGGTGGATTGACCAGTGTTTTGTGCACTTTAGGTACTAGATATAATACAGGTTTTATAGGGTAATTGCATTTCAAATAATTAAGCAAGTTGTCTGATATAAAGCCCTATTGAAATGCAGATTGTAAAAAAAAGTATCAATCTCAGATTTAAAGCTCATAGTGGGATCTTCAGTAAGTTTCCTATAAAAATCAGTATCGGAGAGTTGTTGTCTCACTTCTGTTTCATACAGTTCTCAACTAGTTTACAAAATGTATCGATCACTAAATTGTGAGTAGGTGGACAGAATTCATTTTTAATTCGAAATGGCGTATAGGTTCTAGAATGTGTGCACATCTTTTACACAGGAAAATGAGTCCATCAAAGACAGTTATAAGTATTAGTTAAAATTTACTGGAACTATTTTGTTAGCTCTATGTTGGTCCTCATGCACTGTACCACATTTGGCTATTCTGTAAATAGAACATGGATGGTTTATTTCTCTGTAAAGAAGAGGAATTATTTTCATAGTTCTTCTGACTAAGATCAGTTCTGTTTCTCCCAATCTTAACTCGCTTTTTCTCAGAATACATTACAACACTGATACCGCATTGTTTAGGGTATAGTGCTCTAGGTATTCAAGTTATCCATGCAGTCACAGGAAAAAGCCTTCAGGACTTGAATTATCCCTGTTTTTGTGTCAGTGGCATAGCTTGAACATTGTTATATGCTGTGCATTGTACATTCATGTGGTAAAGGGATGACAAACAAACAAATGCACGGATGACACAAAAGGAATTTTAAATTCCAAGATTTGTGGTTTTAGGGTGAATTACAGTATTTTGTTCCTTTTAAAGTATTGAGCAACTTCTTCAAACTGTTTCAGAAGAGAAGTGTCCAGAATACCCTCTACACCACTTCTGTTGCAATAATTGTTACCATGATAAAGCAAGCTGGTCACTTTTCCATTTTTCAACTGCTTTTAGAATTTTTAAAACTTCAGTCAAGTTCCCTGTAATCTTTCTTTGGTTCAGGGTAAATAGATTCAGTTCCCTGATCCAGTCTTCATAGCTCATACTTTTAGCCCTGGGATTAGTCTAGTTAGTCTTTGCTGGACTCTCTGCAGAGGTGAAAAAACCCTTCATAACCTTTAATTTGGACTGTACAGTTTTGACAACTGCTACGTAAAAGTTTCTAGAGTTTTGCATCAAATGCATTAACAAACTCACCTTGACTAGCAAATATTGATGTTTAATTATTTTCCCTAATTTTGATTTGACACATTTTTTCATCTCTAAAAATCAAACTAATTGATATACAAAGCTATAACCCCTATACTTTATTTAGGAGCTATGTGGACCATAGTGGTTGCATAGTAGTTCTGTAGCTTAAAAAAAAACACACACAGAAACTTAGTAACAGGGTCAATTCTTTACATACCTTTACCAACAATGGCAACACAGTGGATTTTGCAAACAAATACTATAATGCTATATACTGGTATAGGATTACCAGTATAACTTGTTCATCCCATTTTAATCACTCTCAATCTCTCAACATAAATCACTCTAAACCTAAATATGACCTAATAATTCTATTAAAATGCTTTCTTTGTTTTTATTTTATTTTATGTTATCGAAATCCCCCAAAAAAGCATCACGTCGATCTTTTTGACAGAATGAAAGCTCAGCACATTGGGCAAGATGAAGAACATCGGAAACCTGTCTTTCAATGTGTTTCTTTAAATTCAGATTACATCAGTTACAATTGTGCAAATACCACAGCTGTCTGAAATTACAGGAAACAACTGAAAATAGACTCCAGGAGGAAATTTCAAAACACAGAACAAAATACTCATGCCTAACATGTTAAAGCAGACATACAACTCCAGTCAATACGTTGCATGCTATATTAGGAAGTAAAGCAGCATTATGTAGCTCCTTGTATCCCCAAATATAAAATAAGCAAGGCTATTCATGGATGTAGTTGGATTTGCTCTCTTAATGCAAAAACACCTTTATTCATATTATTGTATAATTGTCCCTTTAAAATGTGTATAATCATTTTAAAGGGACAATTATCACTGGATACGATTAATGCAGAATGCACCAAGATAATAATACAACATGCCAAGATTGAAAATGTAAATTCATATGAGTTTGACTCATACAAAAAAGAAACAAACAAGCTATTAAATGTGGTTTGTTTATTTTAGTACCAGTGACAATAAAAATAAAAGAATGGTACCAATGCCCTAATAAGTTAACATTTTACAATATTAAAATTTCTTTTAGGCAAGTATTAAACATAGTTAAAGAGCAGTAAATTCCAGAAGGTTTTGAACCATGCTACAAATTATGTGAGATTAATTAGGGAGCTTACCGTATAGGCTAAATTATAGACTTGTACATAATCTGAGTGCTTTGGAAATTGGGATTTGGTAAAAAAAAAAAAAAAACACAGGTTTCAAAGCCATCCTGGTTTTGGTGCTGTACTGCTCACCCAATTTGAAAGCTTATAACCCTATATTATTAAAGTATTACTGCAAATTTTACACATAGTTTGACCTTTTCACACAGGGAGCACAAAAAGGGACACATTATGCATGTGTTAAATGTTTATCGTTCCCAAGTATAAAGTATGCTTGCTCTTTATTGGTGACAGTCATACAATTCAGAAAAGTCTCAAAATGATTTATTTAAAAAACACAATAACAACAAAATAGAAGAAAGCTGTGTTACATTTGAACATACTTATTAATTTTGTTAGCTGCAAAAGATTACAATTAACAAATCTTCCCATTCCATGAGTTTTTAGAAATCTGGGACCTCTTTTTCACAAATACTCTTTGCTGAAACAAACAAACACAGAGAGACCAAAATGGCAGTGTATATCCCAGGCCTGGGGCTTTTTAAAAAATTATAAGTTCCAAGCTGTACAAGCTGGCTTGGTAAGACATATTGTTTTATTTTGCTTGCTGAAATTGAAACACCTTGTTAAAGCCCACTGTTTGTGAAACCAGTCCATAGCTTGGACTTTATCAGTATCTTACCAGTCATATTGACTCCATAAATTCCTTAGGATCAACACTCAAACCTTTTGGAATACCATATCTCAATGCTCAAATCATCTATAATGGCAGTTGATGTGCTGTATGCTACATAGATAATAAACCAAACAAAATAAAATAAAACATTAAGTAATGTTTAAAATTAATTACCCAGTGCTAATTTATATTAGAAGAAAACAGGAAACATCACTGAATACATAATGATGGGCACTGTGTCATTTTAAATAATCAAAAGTATTAAAAGCTACATAAGGACCTTTTTATTTTATTGTGTTACATGTTCCCATGTGTTATTAAAACTGCCTACGTATTGTGTGTTTATTTATTTATTTATTTCATTTTGACCACTTTTTAAAACATTTAGATTGCCTTCTCTGCCTCAAGATGGCTTCACATTTACCCGCATGGACCTCTCAGAATTACATTTCCCATCATTCTCCTGTTCACTGGTAAATTCATCTTGGTTACTTATGTGAGCAGGAGGATGATGGGAAATGCATTTCTAAGAGGTTCATGCGGGTACAGGTAAAGCCCTATTGAGGCAGGGAATGCATTTTAAAAGTTTAAAAAAGTAGTCAAAATGTTAAAAAAAAATTTCAACCATATACACACTTACATAAACAATAAAATAAAAGGGCCTGTATGTACACTTTAAGCTCTAGCTGTTGGCTGTGCATCCCCAAACAAACAATCCCAAAATCAAAATTGACATTTAAAGCCATCTTTCACCTGGCCCTATCATCGAAACCAGATTATTTGAATGTTTGCTTAGTCCATGTCTTGTATACAGTAGATACACATCGAAATGACTTGAGCTCACAAACACCCAATAGAAACTGGGAATGCTTTCGTTTATGTTTCATTAGTGGCAATGTAATTACACATGAACTACTACTGGATTTGCAAACTTACATCTGTCCATGATAATGCAACCCCCATTTCTGATGTTTGGGGGTGGTTTAAACAGAATACTCCAAGTTTTTTTTTTAAGAAAGCATTGCATTTACTTGGCCTTGAGCTTGTCTGGAGAATTCCATGTGCTGGGACTAAAAGCATTCCTCATTTCATTCAAATCATGTGACAATGTAACATTTTATCTGTCTAAAATATGTGTATGTGGGGCTAAGAAACAGTTTAAGCCAGTGATATGAATTTAAATAAATCGTCTCTGAACAGTTGAAGAGATTTAATTAATCAAAATACTTAAAATATTTATTATTCATCTGAACACATTTTAATTTGTTAAGATCATTCATTTGGAAACAAGCAATCAAAAAGGTCTAAGTAGGTGTTTAAGAACCACTTACATTAAATGCAACATTTTATAATATGTTATGCAGGTTTTCTTATGATCAATTAAAAAGAGAGAATACCCCCACAACATGAATTTATTCTGGTCAGATTGGTCAGTTTTTGGTCAGCTGGCAAGAAGACAAATGCAAACTATGTGACAGTGCGTTGTTACCCAGTTAGTGCTGTTTATGATGCCACAAATTATTTTCTAGTCAACTAATATGGTTAAAACAGTTTGACCATTATATTAAATATTAATGGGGGTAGCTGATTTTATCAAAAAGTATTAAGTCATCAAACCCATGATCTAAAAAAGGTAACACTTTAAGTGTTGCTTACTAATATTTTATAAATGTATAATATATGTGTAATAACTATGTTATAGACTATTAATAAAGCATTATCTATGGTTTATAACCATGCAATAGCCATAAACAAAATTATGTTTAAACATCTCAAAGTATAATAGGTAGCTAAAAACAAGGGTGAAACAGGTATGCCCAGTCAGTTGTGAGTTTTATATTTCAGTGGACTGGTGCAGGAGATTCTCTTGAGGGCTTTGAACGTAAACTGAGAGTCTTCATCTCAAGATACAAACAAGTCACATTGGGTGTGTTTACACTACTGGAAAGTGACATTCTGTAACACTTTAACTACACTGTAATTACACTTTACATATATGGTTGTGTACAGACTTATTACAAAATGAAAATTAGTGATAGCTGCTAGCATATTTTGCAATTATATTATTGATAGTTGCTAGCTTATTTTGTAATTATAATTTCACATGGGTCTGAGCATTTACTATGTTACTACATTGTAACTACACATGGACTTGAATAACAGAATTGATAATTTTGACTTCTGTTTGAATTAGTGCAGCAACAGAAGGGGTGACAACAGCTAAAGTCACATCAAGTTCAATATTCTCCTGCCAACTTCCTGTTAAAAAGGGAAGCAATAGTTATGTCAATACACATTTCTGTCATCAGATGTTAACATGCAAGACACATTTTTTAGTACAGTTTCACCAAAAGCATAACGTATTCCAGTTGTGATTAGTGGAACACCTTTCCACAACTCTAGTTAAACACACCCGTATTCTAAAATGTATTGACATTCTTGTTGCATGTAAGTAAGTTGTCTTAGCTCTCTGATTTTAGGGCCATCAATTTTCTTAGAGGCCTATATAAGCCAAAACCAATTTGTGGATCATTTGGCTTCTGATCTTAAAGTAACCTGAGAAAGTGGTTTGCCAGACAATAGTAAACAATGAAAAATGCAATAATCCGAACTTTCGTTTCCCTCTGAAAATCTTGCTGAAGTGGCATTTTGATTTTGCAGCAAGTGACCCTCACATTGACTTACATGACAGCGCTTGAAAAAAAGAGGATCTCACACTATGTTTCTGCTAGTTTCAGGATCGTCCACCTGAATAAGAAATATGTGTGATAAAAATAAACACAGTGCCGCATGAGAACAGTTAATGGCTATGTAAAAAAGTTTCATTCTTTGGAAGGGTAGGTTTTTTTCTATTAGCAATTTATAATACAGAAAGGCACCTTTAAAAACATAAGGCTGTTTACTGGAGTAATATTGCATCCAGTAGAGTTTATTAACAAAAAGCGCCTTTAATAAAAATAGTTGCTGACTTCTGTCTATTAAGAAATGTAATAATGCAATAATGCACTGACATAGTCGACAAGACAGTGCTACAAACTCAACATGATTCATCTGTGAAATTTGGATATAAAGCCAGAGCCCTGATTACTGAATAGCTTCACCCGGACCAGCTCCAAAGCACCACTTTGCCTCTTGAAAAGTGACCCACTGTACAGCAGGTCCATGAAGATGGAGGTGGCTAGTTTAGCAGAACTGATAGTTATTCGTCTTCAGTTGGGGCTGGGCCTCCTCTCCTTGGTCACATGACTTTGGGTCACTGCAGGGTTCAGTTTCATTAGTGGTGGCACACTGGATGTTTTCATAGTCCTGTTAATAACAGCAAGAAAATATCAGTCACACACTTCTGTTTTAGAAGCAGAAACCTGGGTGAATGTTTGAATATGAAAATGATTTTAGCATTAATGGAACATCATAAAATGGTTTTCGTTAGAATCTCTAGTGCCCTTTTCTAATGTTTCTTGAAAGCAACTTCTTTATGGTGACTTCATAGTTTAAATAAACATTCTGGTGTTAGTTCGATATACAGTGCATACATATATACATATACTTCTGCATATCATTTTTATGTATGTTTAATCAGAAAAACCCACTAAAATGGATGGTCAATATTAGTATGATTCATGTAGACCACTGAGATATCTGTCAAATGAAACCTTGACTAATCATAATGAATTTTCAGAGCACATTTTATTATTGGTTGCATCTCTTACTGTACCTGCTTGGTTTGATCTCCCAGCAGTCTTTCAATGAGCTGCCCGATCTTGTTGAAAGATGGTCGTTTTGTTGGCTCCAAGTTCCAGCACATTTTCATGATGGTGTATCTAAAGCAATGGAAGGTAGGGTACAAGCATGTTTTCATAAATGGATAGCTTATCCCATAAATAGGGTTGCCACCTGTAGGACTGTTCTTTTTTAGGTTAAGCAGTTTTGTATTATTATTTTTTTTTTTTTACAAGGGTTAATTAAGAAGCAGCCAAAATTGTTTCATACCAGACTTGTTAGAAAATCTGTAACAATAATGCAAATTTGTTTTGGATTGTTATTGTCGATACATGTAGATGCTACTACCCACCATTCAGGTATTGCAAAGTCCCTAAACAATATGTTAAAATAAATTAGTTCTGCACTGTATATATATATATATATATATATATATATATATATATATATATATATATATATATATATATATATATATATATATATATAAACGACATTGTCAGTGCTTGCTAGTCTATTAACCAGTTTTAAATTTAAAGCATTTCAGTTTTAGCTTTACTGTTAAAGTTTTCACACAAAACAATACTGTCCTACAGTTACTATATGATACTGTGATAATTGCGCTGTTAATGAACCAATGTTAATGAACCATAGCTAAGTTTTAAAACTGAGAGTTAGCAAATGCCTATAGTTAAAGTGTACTACAGTTAGTAATCCTTTTCAATTACTGATTATTTGTTATTCTCTGAGTTGCTGCAGTGACACTGTATATGCTATAACTAGTTACTGTAAATGAGATACTGTTTTAGCAGACACATTTCATTAAGTAAACATGTCTTTGAATGTTTTTGAAATTAAAAGTAGAATGTGTTAGTGATTAACCATCAAAATCTACCAAGGTAGTAAATCTGAAAATTTAATACCAGTCAAAATGTTCAGTTATACGGTACATCAGTTGTTTAAAAGCATGACACATTGGCTGTAAAATAATTCTGAGTATCATAAACAGGCTTTTCAACCTCAAATTATTACTCATCAACACAGCTACTTGTCTCAGGTAAGATTAGCCTCTAACCTACCGTGATATAGTTACTATTTTTCTAGCTTGCAAGTTTGATTGCTAGAAATTTGAAGGACACAATACTGACTGTGTATACTGCATGGTTATTGATTTGCACTGAGATCTAGTGGGATTGTGTTAAACTGTATTACAGCATACTTTAGTTTTGATAGAGCTAGGCTGACTGAGAAATATGTCTGGGTTTGGTCTGTGAAAAAGGTGGTAACCATACTCATATCACACAACTGCTTGCATGCACCATATTTTAAATATATACACAAAGTTCATAATATACATATATGGCATATGTATTTTCTTTGTATTAGTGATTTGGCAGTCTAAACTTGTTACTAGGTCATCAGATACATTTTTAATGGTTGTAAACTCACATACACTTCAATGTCATTTTATAGGATTTTATTGAAGTGACTGAATCTGTTTTGTAGCTATTTTGTAATGACCACAGATTTGTAATTCAAGTGGAACACCACAGGTGTAACATCTATTCCTTTGGAGTTAATAGGCATTTCCAACCATTATTTTAAAGTGTAATGGATTCATTCATTTAAAAAGAGAAATTAAACTATTAGTACACTGTGAAGTACAAGTGACAGCATTTTTATTTGCATCTTAATACATGCAGAAATTCTTCAATATCTGTAAATGGCTGAGTGTTATATTTGGAGAAATATGGTGTTTTACACAATTATCAGGATATCTTTTGCTATTCTTCATTTGCTCATTATTTGTGGATAACACATCCATGGAACCACAAAGCCTGACGTTTCCATCCCTGTGTCCAAACACTTAATCAAAATGTACGTTTCAATGTAGGCTTTTCAGTGCTGTAATATTCAAACAAATAGGGAAGATCTACATATTGGTCTTCCGATGATAAACACTGCTTTAAAGCTGCATTTTTTTTTTACAGTAAAACATAATTGCTTTGTGTGTGTTTCTGTTAACCACATTACTTGTGTATCTTTTTTATAAAATATAAAAGAGGAACGTACTGTGTGATCAGGATCTCTCAGGCTTCATGCACGATCACAAATATTAAACAAAGCGTATTTTGATTATTTTTCTTTTTCTGGGTGTTTTTATTTTTTTAATTTTAATAAATTGTTTAACTGTCGATTAGACTTACATTTCAGGAGGAGCATAATCAGGTCTAGACATCTGATATCCATCTTTTACCTTCTTGTAAAACTTGCTGTCTACAAGCATACTGGGATATGGGCCCTTGCCTGGAAAAGAATATCTCTTATACAAAATCCATCCGTCAGTAATATGTCTGAAGGCCATTTTAGTTGTTAGGAGGTAATACTATTTACAGAATGATGCATCATGTGACTATTGTCCCTAATAATCATAATGATAATACTTTCCAAACCCAGTTCCTCATTCCCACTTGCTTTATAAATATTGTCTCTATGCAACATCTGTAATATAACCATCATGAATATTTAGCCCTATGTGTAATCATGGCTTCAGCTGAATCATGCTATTTCAACATTATGGGTTACCCACCCAAACACTTATTTAAAAAAATTAATTCCATAAAAAAAAGCACAAAAGAGATGCTAGCATTCAACAAAACTTTGTGTGAAACTTAAAGATCCAGCCCGAAAGCCTGTCTTACAATAGCAGAACCATGCATCTAATATCTAACTTTACCAGTAAAGATCTTGTATCATATATTTTTTGGGAGCCTGTTGTTTGCAATGATTATATACTGTTTTATATTTGTAAAGAAATGAAAAATAAAAAAAATACATCTGAGTGAATAGATTGTGATGTGGATGCAGTAATATTGACTTATGCCAAGTTGGTTTCACCAAACACATTTCACTTGGGTATTAAGCTGGATCCAAGACCAAGAGGTTCTGCTATTGACAGTCTGACAGATGTTTAAATTCTTCTAACAAGGAAGCTATCAAATTTAGGCAACAAGGGTCACCATTTTCCTCGCACTTTTAATAAAATCTGAATATGTTTAGTTATATATATATATATATATATATATATATATATATATATATATATATATATATATATATATATATATATATAATATTACCCAACATAAAACCAATGTCACCTTGCAATAATTGATTTTGAGTTTAAGTGTTTTAAAATAAAATATCGAACAGAACGAAATTTCAATGTACCATTTGTAATAACGAGAGAATTGGTCAGGGGTCTGAATACTTTTGCAAGGCACTGTATATATATATTTTAGCTCAAAGAGCCAGCTGCTCAACGTTTGGAGGTATTTATAGGTGTTTGACGCCATAACAACTACTTGTTATTTTTTATATTCAAATCCATGATTTATTCTTACATGATGTAATGGTGTTCTATATGTGACATCACTTTTACTTATATCTTTAAATCTCTATTAATTCTAATTAACACTATTTTATATAAACTTATATTTATATTATCATGCAATGCTGGCTCTGAGGATCAGCCTTGATATGGTCTCCCCAGCGTATCAGCATGCACAACTTTTGAATTAATTTTGTTTATTTAATTATTTTTAACTTTTATATATTTATTGGTATTAATTAGTTTATTATTTTCTGTTGAGTCCCGCTGGCATAATTGTGTTCAGTCTATTTATCCATTTACTTTCTTTTATTCTTCTATATGTTGCATTATCTAATTTAATTTCTAATACTACAAATTTTATATATATGTATGGAACAGCTTTCATAGCCAAATTACATCAACCTGTGGGTTGTTATCACTGAGAAGAAGAAGAGTGTCTCCATTCATATTTAAACCTATAAACACAGTCCTAAAAATAAATGTAAATTGCAAAATACACACATCATGTGTAAGCTTTCTACTAAGCACTACTTTACCCAATGTTTCAGAACATAATGCACAGTATTCCATTACCCAATGAGAAGATCTCCCAGAGTAGAATGCCGTAGGACCAGACGTCGCTCTGAGAAGTGTACACACAGTCAAAGATACTCTCTGGGGCCATCCACTTCACTGGGAGACGTGCCTGCAGAGCAATGTAACCAGAAATATAGTTCATTACAAACAGCAGCTGTCTGCCTACAGTACCTACAGTACCTCTTACCCTCAGCTCAACTGTGAGACGTTTTCCCCAACATTGCCACAATCATAAAACTACCAAGTAATCCAGGGTAAAGATTATTTCCACCTCAGTACACCTCATTTCAAAACTGGAAACGGTAGTTTAGTACAGCTACTCTCCTTGAAGAAAGCATCAAATTGGTAATTTCCAGATGAACAGGGGCTGCTTTCAATAATCACACTATAGAGCAGTGGTCGGCCTCCTGGCAGGGCTGTATCAAGGTCTGAGTGAGAGTAGAACTTAATTTTAATTTTACCACAGGGGGGCTGTCATGGAGGATTCTCCATATGACCTTCATATATTTCTTGTGAGAAGGCAGAATGAAGTGTTTTGCAATATTGATTCCAAAGTACAATACTTGCTGATTGTGATGATACATTTATGCCTCGCTATGGTAGCGGAATCATCATATGACAGATACGAATGCATAATAACATAAAACAAAATTCAAAAATAGCATACATTTTTTTTTTTTTTAATGCTTCATTGTGTTATAACAAATTTAATGAGAAAAATGACACTTTCGTTCTGTGATCAGCTTTAGAACACCCAATGTGATAAATGTGACGGCGATACGTAGATTTTTCTATCGCATCTGATTTTAATATTGCATTAATTATGGAATAAGCTGCTTCGCATTTGTAAGTAGTCTGGACATACATAGGTGGACCAGAATGATTCCAAATTTGCTTTGTTAATGAATTCAGTTTTCAGCAACTACGATGCATGTAAATATACTGCTAGTTCTAGTTGCTGCTTCATCGATTGCAGGAAGCACTTTCAAAGGCATTGAATATCAAAGGCATCAATAATTAAGAAATGGAAGGTAAACGGCTCCACCCAGAATCTGCTTAGAGCAGGCCTTCCTCCCAAACTGAGCAGCCGGGTAAGAAGGACATTGGTCAGAGAAGCCACCAAGAGGCCAATGACAACTCAGACATACAGCGTTCCATGGCTGAGATGGGAGAAACTGTGCATGTGTCAACAATAGCTGAGGTACATCACAAATTTAGCCTGTATGAATGAGTGGCAAGAAGGAAGCCATTTCTGAAAAAAAGCCCATGTAAAATCCTGCTTGGAATTTGCAAAAAGGCACGTGGAAGACTGAAAAGATGTGGTTAAAGATTCTGTGGTCCGATGAAACAAAACTGTAACTACTTGGCCTAAATGCAAAGCATTATGTCCGGTGCAAACCCAACACAGCACATCACCCCAGTAACACCATCCCTACTGTGACGCATGGTGGTGGCAGCATCATTCTAAGGGCATGCTTTTCATTGGCAGGGACTGGGAAGCCCGTCAGGGTAGAGGGCAAAATGGATGGAGCTAAATACAGGCAAATCCTTGAGGAAAACCTGCTTCAGTCTGCAAAATACCTGACTGGGACTGAGATTCACCTTTCAGCAGGACAATGACCCCAAGCACACAACCAAAGCGACACTGGAGCGGCTTAAAAACAAGTAAGTAAATGTCCTAGAGTGGCCCAGTCAAAGCACGGACCTGAATCGGATTAAGAATCTGTGGCAAGACTTGAAGATTGCTGTCCACCAATGATCCCCATCCAACTTGAGAGAGCTTGAACAATTTTGCCAAGAATAATGAACAAATATTCCATGATGCAGATGTGCAAACCTGGTAGAGACTTAAAAGACTCACAGCTGTAATTGCTGCCAAAGGTGGTTCTACCAAGTATTGACTCATGGGGTTAAATACTTATCTAACCAAGACATTTCAGTTGGTTTTATTTTTCATTAACTGTTGTTTCACAATAAAAATGATCTTGTCTCTTTAAAGTGTTGAATAGGTTGTATAAATCAAAGAAAAAAAAATCCCATTTAAATGCATCAAGATTTTAGGTTGAAACACAACAAACTGTGAAAACGGATCACAATTGTTACTTCTTTTGTTACTGTTTTTGTTTTATTGACGTGGCAGTAATTTTTGGGCGGGGGTGTGTGTGTGTGTGTGTGTGCGTGCGTGTGTGTGTGTGTGTGTGTGGGCGGGGGGGCATTGCAAGTGGCTCACCGTCAAATTGAATTGCCGCCCACTGCTATAGAGGCTTGACTGTGTAAATACACACGCTTTCTCACTCACATTTCCTTTCACCACATAGCTGGAGTCGTTCATGATGTCTCTCGCCAGCCCGAAGTCACAGATCTTAGCAACTCGTCCGTCAGTTAGCAAGACGTTTCTCGCGGCCACATCCCTGTGAATACACTGATCACAAAACATACAAATATTAGATCACTAAGGTAACCTGACAAAAAGGTCCCATTTTTTAAACATTGCTTGCCCATCACTGACGGTCGAGATATAAGAATTTATGAAATTAGTAATCAAGATTTGATAGAAAAGTCAACATTTCGATTACATTTCTGCTGCAAACAGATGTGTTGATTTTTATTTTTTTTTTAACAATCTATAATACATTAATGCCTGGACTGTGCTTATTATTCTAAGAACGACATTTGAAAACCGGCACAGGGATGCTGCTGGAAAGAAATCTCCCAGGAAAAGTCCCTGAAATAATCCTTTTCAGACTGGAATTGAAAACCAGGCTGAAGCTGACAACATAGCATACAATACCAGCTGCAGCTTGAATGAAACTAGTACAAGATGAATGGTAATCCTTACATTCTTCTCAGCAAGAAAGTCCAGACCTTGAGCAACTTGATAGGAGAACCTGAGTAGGTCCTCCATGTCCAGGGACCAGTTATCCTCCTGTATCTCATCACACATGGAGACTGAAAACAGAGAAGCGCCAAACAATGGTCACACTAAAAGACAGCGTATTACAGAATCTCACTAGGGAATACAGGGATCTTTGTATTGATATAAACTGTGGGGGAAGTTAGCTGCTGTTTTTAATAATTAAAATAAGAAAACTAACAGGTGGCACAGAGTGAAACTATTGTAGAAGCCACTGTTACTGAACCCTCACTGTTCAAATGCTGCTGTACATATTTTAAAGTGGTTCTGTTATTTACCTTGAGCAGATCTGGAACCAGTAAAACTTGACTTCATTTGCAAGTAACCATCCGAAGAGGAGCTTGAAATACCACTGTCACTATAATAATATCAAAATATGGAATCAGTGACCATTTGAAATGGCTACCCTTTAAAGGTTTGACAGGGTGCTTGTTTGTTTTTGTACAATTGTCCTCAACAATTTTCATCTTCAATGTATACTAAAGTAGTAAAAAAATTGAAAATTGATGGTAATATTGATGGTAAAATTGAGAGTAATAAAAAAAGCATTAGCAGTATTTTTTATTTATTTATTTTTTAAAATTCTCACTTTTAAAACCATGGAGTCTGTGCAATTGATCTATACAGTGGCATATCTAAATAACACTTCTGAAATAAGCTCATACCTGTCATTTTACTTACTTTCAATGACTAAAATACAAAAACTCACATACACTGTTATAGATGTTGGTTATCACAAAGTTAACCAATTAGCTGATTTTTATTCCAACTGAGCTCTCAGTTACTTAACTAGACCCTCAACTGATCATTTCCTTAATTAGACATTTTAAATGTTGTTCAGCTCTTAAACAGTTGCAATGTTAACAATGTAACAATGTTATAAGCTAACTTGAAATAGGCAACTGTTAACAGCTGAAAATAATTAAAAAAGTCTATTTAAGCAAATTATCAGTCCAATTAAGGGTCTAGTTAAGTAATTGAGAGCACAGTTGGAATGTAAACTAGCAGACACAATGGGTCCTCAGGACCGGTTTGGGAACCACTGATCTAGATGAATTGAGTAAACACCCTTATCTTTTAGTAAAAATACCTTCTCATGTACTTCTTGTCGATGCTCAAGTTTTTGTAGTCACTGCTCTCTTCCAGGATGGGCTCACTGACCGCATTGGCTAGAAAACTTTTTGTCTTTTGCCTGAGGAGATTCAGTAGGTCTCCATAGCTACAGTATTCAGTGATAACAAGGACTGGGCCTAAACAATTTGAAAACATGTTTATTTGTAGGGGAAAAAAATATTTAAAGACTCAAGAGTTACTTAAATACTGATTTTTAAAGTCTGTTTTGATTGTTTAACTTATAACAGACCAGCTAACTAATCTCCAAAGGGTATATCTTTTTTTTCACTTTTTAAATTTTTTTTAAAACACACACACACACACACACACACACACACACACACACACACACACACACACACACACACACACACACACACACACACATACACCGACCTCCATGTGTACAGGCTCCCAACAGATTTACTATGTTCTTATGATGTCCCAGGTGACTCAGGATCTTCAGTTCTGACATCAGGGCCTCCTTCTCATCCCAATGGGCACTCGCTATAAATATATAGTAATTAACAGGTCTAATATAGTGCTTATACGGGTAGCTGGCTCTAGTCTAGTTTTATCTTTCAAGCTACAGTTTGCAAATCCACTTACGTTTAAGCATCTTTACTGCTACTCGAAGCACAGTGTCTTCCTTCCCAAGACCATAGGCTGTTGCCTCAACAACCTTTCCGAATGCACCGGCACCCAGGATCTTTCCTAAAAGAAATGAAGCATGGCCACATCTTTCAATTCCATTCATTTAAACATCTCAGGTGGCATAGCTGCTCACAAATGCAAAGGGACACGGGTATGTGAAAAATAACAAAAACGTATCTTAATGTGTAACTCCTGAGAAAAGATTGTTAGTTTATGTGTCCATTTTGTTTTCCTATGACAAGAATTGTAAATTCTACATATTATATATTTTACTGAATATGTGAAAAAGTTCCCATGAAAAAAACAAAAACAAAAAACTTGCTAACATAAAAAAAAGAAATAAACAACTGAAGCCTATAATTACTGGACATCTTAGTTGCTGCTAATTTTGTACAATAGACAGATGCAAATGTTCCACTGGAAAAAAAGAGGTGTTTATACAATTGTTCTCACATGCAGTGCTCAACATCATGACTACGCTGCCTTCCTGTTTTCATTAAGAACCTCGGGAACACTTTCCACAAAATGTCTCTAATTACTGTACATTTACACAGTAGTTACTTAGTAAATACATGCATACTTACCCATAATTACAATGCTATTATTCATGGTTACAATGTACTTAATGTGTAGATGTTTTCCATGATATAACCCTAACCCTAACCCTAACTCTTTTCTGATACAATTATGTACTTACAAATACCGCACAAAAACCATGTTAAGTGCATTGTAAATATGAATAATAGCATTGTAATTATGTGTAAGCACAAATGTTTTTTAAAAGTGTTTTGAAAGCCCTACCTAGGCGTAGCTTTTCCCTGGGGAACTCCCATTTGACATTGTAGGGAAGCTGGATTGGGTCAATGAATGTATAATTGTTCCCATCACTTGCTTCAATGATCTTCCAACGGATTTCATACCTGGGTTTCTGAAATCCGAGACATTGCAGTACAACCATTAAGGGAACTTTGTTGTGACAGGTTTGATCAACATTACAATGAACGATAAGTAGAAGTTTTTTTTGTTGTTTTTGTCATTATTTTTTAATTACATTTTTAGACATTTTATAAACTGTTTATGGTGATTGAGAAGAGGACATTCCAAATACAACACTGTGCACCTTTCAAAACAACATATTTCATAGGTGTATAGCAAATGGCACTGCATGATAAGTCATCTTTTTGTTATTGTTTTGTTAGCTATAACTTATAAGGATCTGACCTGTTTGTACTTGTATAAAAGGATCATGAGAAGAATCAGGAAGAAAGCTGCCATAGCTATGGAAGCTGTGAGAGTCAGCTTGAACAGCTCATCGTTGACTAAGTAGGACCTTTCTGTAAAACAGATGGTTATGTACAGTTAACACAGCACAACAAGAAAACAAAAACAAAGCAAACAAAACAAAAAAACAACAACAACATTGTATAACTCACTGTAATTGGCTTGGAGCTTGCTTTCAACTTCATTCCAAATTCTAAGAACCTGCCCTGAACAGCTTTCTTCATTTCATTCCTATGCACACATGCAGTATATCCACAGCATGGAGAAGTGATGGATAATGCAAGGATCGGCTGCACTGTAATTCACTCTTGTGATTATTCATATGTATTTCCTCATTCCTCATTGTTAGCTAGACTCATTGTAAGTTGTTCTTTATTAATTTAAGAATTGTGATTGGTGACTGTTTTTATTTCATGCTAATCGCAATTTGACATTCCAGTCTTAATAAAGTGTTAGCTGTCAGCTAAAAGTTGTGAATACTGTGTCTTACTGTACAGAATGAGTGGCCGATACTGTGCGCTCCCTTTGGGCTGGAGGTTTATATCTTTAAATACTTGTTTTAGAATTAAAGTTATACCAACTGATGGGAACGTTTTCTGTCTGTGGACCCAAGACTTGCTTATTTTGGTTCTCTGTGTTTAACTCTTATGCTAGTATTTTAATAATGGACACATTTAAAATTGAGAAATAAAAAAGGAAGTTACATCTTTTTTTTTTATATAACCACACTTTTCAAAAATTATTGGCCATAAAAACATGATGTTTTCAATGCGCTGTTATTGACCTGTTAAGCAGCAATACATGCTATCATGTCATGATGTAGACCTTTAGAAGCACAAGTCTTACAAAGTTATGCCATTGCAGTTATAATACAGTGCTGCTGAACTCAACTGTATTTAGACTATAAACATAAAAGACTATAAGTCTTTTACACTATAAACATTGGTGAGGGACAATTGGAAATTAAGATAAAGTCACCTAGGACTCACCTATGACTTCTGTCAGAATTGATGCATGATCTTCTCCTGCAAAGTTTGATGCCAGACATTCCACAGTCATCCTCTCATTGAATGTCCCCACGGTCACAGAGCTCTCAACCTCAATGTTTCCATAGGGGGCTGTTTGCAAGATGATAATATTTCCCCTTAGCTCCTCAATCTTTCCTGTGTCATTCTCTGTGCAGCTACAGGGCCAATAAGAATAATAAAAAAAACACAAATTCAGAATGTTTGGCAAAGTATTGTTTTAAAATGTCCAGTCCTACAATAGTTACCCTACCTTTTGTTGCCTTATAGCCTGGAATTAAAATGCATTAAAATATATATTTTTAAAATGTATCTACAAATCCTACCCCACAACTTCCAAGTGAAACAAATTCTAGAAATTTGTAGAAAATTAATTCCAAAAATAAAAACTGAAATAGCTTGGTTGGATAAGTGTCCACCCCCCTTATAATAACAATCCAAAATTAGCTCAGGTGTAACCAATCGCCTTCAGAATCACACACCAAGTTAAGTGGCCTCCACCTGTGTTAAATTGTAGTGATTCACATGATTTCAGGACAAATTCAGCAGTTCCTACAGGTTCCCTCTGTTGGATAATGCATTTCAAAGCACAGACTCAACCATGAGCACCAAAGTGTTTTCAAAAGAACTCCAGGACAAAGTTGTTGAAAGGCACAGATCAGGGAATGAGTATAAAAAAAAATCAAAGGCCTTGAATATCCCTTGGAGCACGGTCAAGACAATTATTAAGAAGTGGAAGGTGTATGGCACCACCAAGACCCTGCCTAGATCAGTCCGTCCCTCCAAACTGGATTACTGAGGAAGAAGGAGACTGGTCAAAGAGGCTACCAAAAGGCCATTGGCAACTTTACAAGAGCTACAGGCTTTCATGGCCAAGACTGGTCAAAGTGTGCATGTGAAAACAATATCCCAAGCACTCCACAAATCTGGTCTGTATGGTAGGGTGGCGAGAAGGAAGCCATTACTCAAGAAAGTCCACATTCAATCTCATTTGAAGTATGCAAAAAACACTCAGGAGATTCTGTAGCCATGTGACAAAAATTTTTGTGGTCTGATGAAACTAAAATTTAACTTTTGGGCCTAAATGCAAAGCTTTATGTTTGGTGCAAATCCAACACAGCACATCACCCAAAGAACACCATCCCTACCGTAAAGCATGGTGGTGGCAGCATCATGTTATGGGGCTGTTTGTCATTGGCAGGGATGAGGGCACTTGTCAGGATAGAAGGGAAAGTGAATGGAGCAAAATACAAAGAAGTCCTCAGCAAAAACCTGCTGTCCTCTGTAAGAAAGGTGAAACTGGGATGGAAGTTCACACAGCCAAAGCTACACTGGAGTGGCTAAGGAACAAAAAGCTAAATCTCCTTGAGAGGCCCAGTCTCAGTCTCCCAGAGTGACCTAAATCCAATTGAAAATTTGTGTTGTGACTTGAAGATTGCAGTCCATCAGTGCTCCCCAAGGAACATGACAGAGCTTGAACAGTTTTGTAAAGAAGAATGGTAAAAATGGTTGACAAATCTAGGTGTGCAAAGTTGGTAGAGACCTATCCCAAAGACTCACAGCTGTAATTGCTGCCAAAGATGCTTCCACCAAGTATTAACAAATGGGGGTGGAGACTTATCCAATTATGATCTTTCAGTTTTGTATTTTTAATGTATAATTTTTGTCTTAATAAAACCTTTTTCCCCCTTAGTGTGGAGTATGGTGTGCAGGTAAGTCGAAAAAAAAACTTCTCATTAGAATGCATGAAATTCTGAAGCACTCACACAACAAAATGTGAAAAAAGTTCAAGGGGGTTGAATACTTATGCAAGCAAGATATTTCAGTTTTTTTATTTTTCTTAAAAATATTTCCCAACATAAAACCAATGTCACCTTACAATAATTGATTTTGAGTTCAAGTGTTTTAAAATAAAATATCAAACAGAACGAAATTTCAATGTACCATTTGTAATTCAGTAATATGAGAGAATTGGTCAGGGGTCTGAATACTTTTGCAAATATATATATATATATATATATATATATATATATATATATATATATATATATATATATATATATATATATATATATATATTGTAAGGTACCAGGGAGGGGGTTAAAATCCTTCCCTGCTAAAAACCTTGTGAGAATGCACATTTGGGTGTTATGGGGTTTAATTGTGTAATTGTTTTAATGATTTAGTTAATCCTCTGCACCTGGTCATAATTATAAATTAGAGACAGGTGCAGGGTATTTGGGAGGCAGCCAGACTGATCGGGGCTGCTGAGTGAAGAGCCCGACTGCGTGTGTGTCCAGTCGTATTGAAGGTGAAGTGCTGAGTGAAGAGCCCGACTGCGTGTGTGTCCAGTCGTATTGAAGAGAGTGTTGAGAGAAGCCCGTTTGTGTTTTGGTGTTTGTCAGGTAAACGGCTTAGCCGTCCTGTGTGTGAGTCAGGGATCGGCTGGTGTATAGTGAGAGCTCCAAAACGGAGTTAGGTGTTTATTTCTGTTTTGTTTTATGTTTATTAAAAGTGCGCGTCAGCGCTAAAGCAATTCCGTTTCTGTGTCCTGGGTCTACTTTAAAAGGGGCAACGAACTCCGTGAGTGCGAGGATCGTTTACAATATATATATATATATATATATATATATATATATATATATATATATATATATATATATATATATTTAATTACTAACTGTTAATTTAAATTAAAAGGTTGTAGCCCTTCCTCCATGTTGGTCTACTGAAAAGTTATTTATCCCTAGTTGTCAGGTGCCTGTCATGAACTTATTTAAACAGTGATGGAGCTAAAAAATGACTTTTCTACCTTGTTTTGGGGTAAAAGAGCGACTGTATTTAGATAATCTTTTGTGAGGATCAATAAAATACATTTCCATACCGTTCTTGGATTCCTGGACATTGGTACCACTGAATGGTGGGGGCTGGGTAACCAGAAGCTTTGCAGAGCAGCTGGTTTGTGGTATTCTGAAAGCGTACAGAAGCAACAGGCTTCTCTGCCAGAGGGATACGAACACAAAAGCCAAATCAATAACCATCCACAAAGTTAGCACACAAACATAAAGTTAACGAGTTAGAATGTGATTTTGCATTTTGTCAATTGTCTTAAACTTGTTTCATGATTTACAATGTAATTAAATTATAAAAAAGGGTAAAATATGACTATTAAAATAAAATATAACTCACGGTGTATTAGAATGTGAAAGGTAACTGATGAGTTTGAGTTTGCGTTTCCTGTGTAGAATGTGTACTGGCCTCTCTCTGCTGTTTTCATCCTGTTCAGCTTCAGAACAGACTCATACCTGCATTAAACACACAACACTGGGATTACAACCCCTTCCTTACACTGCAATGACCAAAAAATAACCAAAAGAGGAACATGTCTTCTTGTAGTGGTTGATGCCAGGTGCTTGTTTTGCCATATCTTGTAGTCTACTTCCTCAGGTGCCAAGTTCTACTGCCTACAGTTAGTTTAAAGTGGTTGACTAGGCAAGATATCAGCGGTTTTAGAACTGGCTATGCATTCCCGTAGTTCACACAACTGCAGTTTTTTAAATAATAAAGATGTAGTAGCTTCAGCAGTTACCAGAAAAAGTTGCCAGAAAGTTGTTCTATGTTTGATGGGCATATACCTTGATGTAGGCTTTGCAGCCAAAATGTTGATTTCTTTCTCAAAAAAATTTGTAAACTTTTAGCGGTATGTTTGAGTGGGTGGCTTCCTTTTTTCTTCGTTGATGGGTTTTTTTTTTATCACCAAAGGACACTTGGCCTCCGAAATAAAAAGCAAAGAACGTTTTAATACTAAGGTTTTGTTTAATAATATAAAGGAGGCGGTCAAAACCAGATGAGACCATACTATTTATTTGCCCTTTCAAATTCAAACATATTATTTTTTGGCATTACATATGTACTGTATTTTAATGGACTTCATTTATGACCAACTCTTGATGTCTTGCTGTTAAACAAAAGCAGTCCCTTTTGACCCACATTTTTTAACCAGCTTATTTAAACTCCAATAATTTGCTCATGGTTTACCACAGAAGGACAGAACACAATCCTGAAATAAAGACCGGGTTGGTAGGACTATGACAACCAATCTAAACTCAATTTGGAAGCATTCCTTTAAACAAAATCTAAATTTTAAATAAAATACCTGTTGTTAAATCTGTGAAACTCTTCTTTATGAACTGAAACATTGTGTGACCTTGGTGTATCCCATCTTGATTCCAATAGTGCAGGATAGGCTTCAATCAGCACCTTGAGCTCCAGATCCTCTCCCTCAGGAACCTCTAGAGTGGTGTCGTGCTGGGGTGACAGCCTCATATAGCCTTCCTCTGCACAGGAACACATTGATAGACACTTACTGCTGAAATATCTGCACAGGAACACATTCATAGACACTGCTGCAACATCTGGACAAGAACACATTGATAACTTACTGCTGAAACATCTGCACAGGAACACATTGATACACTTACTGCTCAAACATCTGCACAGGAACACATTGATAGACACTGCTGCAACATTTGCACAGGAACACATTGATAGACACTGCTGCAACATCTGGACAAGAACACATTGATAGACACTGTTGAAACATCTGCACAGGAACACATTGATAGACACTTACTGCTGAAACATCTGCACAAGAACACATTGATAACTTACCGCTGAAACATCTGCACAAGAACACATTGATAACTTACCGCTGAAACATCTGCACAAGAACACATTGATAACTTACTGTTGAAATGTTTGTCTTTCAAGTTTATTTTGGTGCCACTTTTCTGTCTCTTAACTGCACTTTCATTGTACTGTGCGAAAGCATATACAGTGCAATTTAAAAACACGCTAGCAACTGTCTACTTTTCTCATTTTGTAATTAAGCATGTTGCTGCATTATACCCACACAACCAGCTGTGCAATTACTGTGTTATTCCAGTGTAATTACAGTGCAGTTAGAGACTCTGTATGTAAAGTGATACCTTCTTGGGCATCATGGGTGAATAGAGAATGAAGTTACACTGCAAAAATCTGCACAAAGTGGTAAACAACTGGGAAAATAAAGTAATTTAGCCTGACTCCAAAACATGGTTCTCTTATCTAAGTATCAGAGAAAAGCAAACCTTAAATGGATGTGGCATTTTGTTTTGAAACCACACTTGGAAGATATACAGAATTGAGTGCACTATTGTCTTTAGTCTTACCTACAACTTGCAAATATGTGGTGGAGCTGTTGATGCCTGCCTCATTCATGCCTATGCAAGTTATATTCCCTGTGTCTGACATGTTCACAGCAGGGATTTCAAAGATGCTCATTATAGACAGCTGGCTTCCATCGTATTTTGCTTCTTCTGACACTTCAAAATTCTGCAAAACAGATTTTTGTATATTAAACCTCATCTTTATGTTATGCTTGTGTGGGCTTTAATAACATCATTCAAATGTTTATTTGTGTGCAATGATTCAAAATCGTGTTCATTTTCATAAAAAGACAAAGAAACCAAAACATGGATGGACTAACTGCTACAATTACAATGGTGCATTACACTGAATTGTGGTTTGATGATATTTCAATTGTTATTGGTGCTGAATAACAATGAATTAATATATTGTAGAAAATTAGATTTGTTTTGCACGCTTGTGTGCACCCTGGTGGGGTTATATGTAACTGGGTACATGTTTAGTGGTATTAAAGGATGCAGGACCTTGTTAGGCTATTTGTATGTATTTCTATACGGAATGTTTGTTTTTACCTTGTGACTTTCACAAGTGGCTGTGCCACAAGTAAAGGAATCCAGTATCAGTTGATCATGGCATGTTGCATTTGACAATGCTACCATTATTTAAGCAAGAACGAAAACAGTAGAGTGAAGGAAGTAGTTTTTAAGGTTTGACTACGTCAAGTGAGTGCAGCAGAAAAACAAATACAAGTGTTCAATGATGTTGCCTCAGAAAGTGAGCGTTTCAATAATGGAGTGACCCTAAGATTTTATTATTTAAATTGGATTGCCTGCAAGTTTTAAGACTTTTAAAGACACACGTTATGCTACAAAATACAGGTAAATGAAATGTCAGTTCCAGTGAATAGAAAATGCAGTAAAATGAATATTCAACATAAATTCAATGATCTATGCTATTAGACCAGTCTGTAACATCTGTCTTAATACTGGTAATTACTAGAATTCAGTGGAGGTTCTTAGGATTTGGAGGGCGTTTTTTACTATTATATTATGCCTATATTTAAGGATTTGCCACTTGTTAGTTATCAGGTGGATCTAAAATACCGTAACACTGAGCATTACCATGAATCCTACGGTACAGTATATGCAGTATTTACAGTAGTTACACACCTTGCCTGCTGAATGTTTCCAGGTTACATTGTAATTAAAGTTTGGGTTACTTGTGGAACAGCTGATTCCAAACTTCTCTCCAACAATGCGCACATGCTCCTGACGTTCAACCGATACGTATGGTGGGAAACGTAACTCTGGAAACAAGATAACAAGTCGTCAACATATGATTTCCCTTCTAATGCATACTATACACCTGTATTGTATCAGGTAGTATCACTGATATTCAGCTATAGCTATTGTAATCCACATTGTGAACTGGCCAAGGCCTGTATTAAATAAAAACAAACAATAAGTGTCATAACCATTATCATTCTATTTATTTATTTCTGATCCAAGTTTAGACAAGGGCAAATGACATTACAGGTATTGCTTTTTAAATTGTACAAAGTTGCCGTAAAAGGAAGACTTACTCTGATAGACAATGAGGGAGAATGTCCTTGAGACTTTCTCAACTCCATTCTTCATGGCTACGCAGACATAATCACCGCTGAAACTGGGCTCAACGTTTTTTATGGTTATACCGCTCTGTCTATCCCCAGTGTACACCATTCCACTTGGGACTGAACTACCATTTTCCATCCTGAGGGACAACTCTGTGACTCCCGGATCAGTCAACAGACAAGGCAAGAGAACATTCACTCCTTCAGGCTTCATAATGTGATTATTGTACGTCCCTGATACAAAGAAGATCTTGGGATCTGCAAAAAAGTTCATGAACTATTTATTGTTATTGAATTTTCATTTCCATTTGTCTACTTACGGAAGTTTTTTCCTCTTTGTTTCCCCTATGTGATACTACAGCATTTTACTGACAGATTATAAGGGATTTAAATACTATGGACTGTTTTTAATCATTTTATGGGATTAGGTCTGCCATCCATCTTCTCATCAATAAAGATTTGCTGTATACTAAAGTGATAGCCACTGAGTGAGGGTTGTAGATACGGATAGTGAGAAATGCCACAGAAAGATCTCCTGGGGCACCCACACACAAACTGGACCCTTCAGTACTTAAATAGATATTGGAGTTGATATTAAGTGAGCAGTATATGTAGAAACATTATAGGTGCTCCCAGAGCAGGTGATGTAAAGATTGTGTGTCTTATAGATGCTCCAGGAGACATCTATATTTCCAGAGTATTTGTCACGGGACAAATCGACAATCTGCTGATGGCAATCTGCTAACCTCAGGTTATTCCTTTGATTTCGCTACTTATTCAGGACAGGATATTGAAAGTAAGTCTTTATTAAGGAACCATTAAGATTTATTTCACATTAGTTATGGTACCTTTCATATAAACATGCACAGAGGTAAACAGATCAGTGTGGTTCTGATATGCACACTTGTAGGTGCCTGTAAATTCTGCTGTAGCTCTGGTTGTGAAGGTGCTGTATTTTCCATATTTCTTCTCCAGTTTCTGGTGTTTTGCCAGTCTTGTGATCCAGGTCACATTCTCATTCCCCTCACAGTGAAGGCTCAGCTGCTGCCCCACATCCAGGACTATTTCTGAGGCATTTGGGTTAATAACTGGTAGGTTCAAACCTATAAAGAAAAAAAATACGTTATGTATTTACTGGTTTAAAATGTGTTATGATACCATAGATTATGAAAGTGCTGGAAAACATCTCTATGACATGCAATGCAATCTAGAATAAGAAAAACAGTCAATGAGCTCTTATGTCAAACATACTGCAAATCATGTGTTCTTTACCTCTTTTAGTAACCCCCCTGACACTGTAGGGTTGGGGGAAGTCTACCACTTTTCTGGATACATTTCAAAATACAGGTTTATAACCTAGAGAGTCCAGCAGTTATACTGTAGTTTGCCTTTACTACTGATACTGTACGTGGCATATATTTCTGTGACTGTGGATGGAACATACATTAACAAAAGTATTTAACAACATTCTTGTCCTGTTCATAAAACTGTGTTATTGAGTGTAAGTACAATGTACCTACACTGTTTTAAATGTACCTGTATTCTCTATTCTCCCTACTTTATACTTAAAGTGTAGGAGAAATGAGTTTTTCTCTGAAGGAGCAGGAGAGCTCACTGAACACAGAAGCAGCCTCCGAAACATTAGGTAATTAAATTCCGATTTCAATTCCTGTTTACATCCCGCTTCTGCTTATACCCTTCATCATGAATGATTCAAGCACTCTTCAAGGCTCTCTCTTTACTGGGTTAGATTTATCAAGACATGCTGTTCCTTTCCGTCTACTCGAAGGCACATTTACTCCCAGTGTTTTACCTTGTGATAATAATACATATTTTTGATTATACTGTTAATATATATGACAATCTGAAGGTAAGCATATCAGTTACATACCCTATAAGTTATGGTGTGGGTATCTCATTGTTTGAAGTTTGGGAGAGAGGATTTCCAGGAACAAATCCCTCTTCCCAACATTGATTACTGACATAATAGTCGTGCACGTCAGTCTTCATTCATGTATTAATACTGAACACCACATTGTAGCTTTAATGAACAGACTGTAGCTTGTCTTTAAGAGGGTTAAGACGATTTCATATTTATTTTGCAATGTGTGTGACTAAGAAGTGAAGACTATTGCAATCCAGTAGTAGTGTAGAGGTCAATAGCTTTAGGTTACCTGTCAATTACTCTTCAATCAGACTCTTCTTAAGAAATGCGCTCTTTGAGCTCTGAAGTCATCTCATAAATATGTCCTGATTTACTATACAGTCCACCACTGTTGACTTTGGACAATACTAATCCCAAAAAGATTAACAAATTAGGAACCAATCCCCCATATAGTTGAGTCCTAGTTGTTCTGATTGTCAAGTTTTTCAAGTGTTAAATTGCACAGAGATCAAGTAAAATTTGGTCTTAAAAACAAAACAAAAACAGATGTACTGCCATTTGATACACTTATTAACAATGAACTGCCTTTATTGTTTTTACACAAATAAACAAATAATCCTGATCATGTTTTAAGAAAGTGTCCTTGATTTATAAGACATCCACAACATTAAAGAAGGATCTGCCAGGTTAATAACAACATTTTATGACACTATTTCTGGTTTAACCTTAGTTTTAGAAATTACATTCGGAAGGTTAGAATCCCAGTTTCACTCTAAAACCAGAACCTCTAATCCATCAATCTCTTCTAATTACTACTTAATGGTAACACAATCTCAGTAAATAAAAGCATAGTACAGTACACAAATCAGACATACCACTATAGAACACAAAGAAATACACATGTGCATTTAAGCATAATACAGTACAGAGAAAAAGTTTGTGAACCCCAATGATAATTATGGAAATAGTTTTACCATGATAGCTTTCTTGAATCAAAACCAGTCTTTTCTTAAATATTCAATAGGGTTTATATTAGCCAATTCCATGTCTTTTGAAACAAAATGATGTATGAATTAGAGAAACAATGAGTAATTAAAATTTAGGGTATGTGAAAAAGTGAACCCCAGGTTTTATCAGCTCAATTAAGGGGATAATTAGAATCAGGTGTTTAAATAATTAGGTATATCTTCAAGGGTGAGTTTGGGAGGCCCCACCCTATATAAAGATCAGAAACTTTGGTCTTCACCATACAGGTGTGTGGAAACACGTCATGCCGCATTCAAAAGAAATCTCCGAGTACCTCAGAAAAACAGTTCTTGATGCTCATCAGTCTAGAAAGGGTGACACAACCATTTCTGAGGATTTGGGGCTCCACCAATCCACTGTCAGACAGATAGTCTACAAATGGAGAAAATTCAAGACCACAGTCACTCTACCCAGGAGCGGTCGTCCTACCAAAATCTCTCCAAGAACAAACCAAAAAATCATCAAGGAAGTCACAGAGAACCCCAGCGTAACATCCAAGGATCTGCTGGCCACTCTTGCCTGGCTAATGTGAGTGTTCATGACTCAACTATCAGAAAAATACTGAACAAGAATAGTGTTCATGGAAGGATAGCCAGGAGGAAACCACTGCTCTCTAAAAAGAACATTGCTGCCCATTTGAAGTTCGCCAAGAGCATTTAGATGACTTAGAAGACTTCTGGAACAATGTTCCCTGGACAGACAAGTCAAAGGTAGAACTTTTTGGCCTCAATGAGAAATGTTATGTTTGGCAAAAACTAAACACTGCGTTCAAACAGAAGAACCTTATCCCAACCGTCAAGCATGATAGTGGAAGTGTGATGGTTTGGGGCTGCTTTGCTGCCTCAGGCCCTGGACGGCTTGCTGTCAGTGACACAACCATGAATTCTGCACTGTATCAGAAGATTTTAGAGGAGAATGTCAGACCATCCGTCAGTGAGCTGAAGCTGAACCGAAAGTGGATCATGCAGCAAGACAATGATCCTAAACATACGAGCAGAGGTACAAAAGAATGGCTGGATAAGAAGAAATTCCGCTTTTTAGAATGGCCTAGTCAAAGTCCAGACCTAAACCCCATCAAAATGTTGTGGTAGGACCTGAAGCGAGCTGTCCATGCAAGGAAGCCCTCAAATGTCACCAAGTTGAAGCAGTTCTGCAAGGAGGAGTGGGACAGAATTCCTCAAAACCGATGTGAGAGACTGTCCAACAGTTACAGGAAACGCTTAGTTGAAGTTATTGCTGCTCAAGAGGTGCCACCAGTTACTGAATCTAAAGGTTCACATACTTTTTCACACATGGATATTGAATGTTGAATCATCTGTGGATAAATAAATGTTGAAAAAGTATCATGTTTTTGTGTCATTTGTTTAATTAGGTTATCTTTATCTATTATTAAGACTTGATTATAAGATTGAGATCTAATAACATTTTAGATTTGAAATATGTGAAATATGTGAAAATCCTCAGGGGTTCACAAACTTTTTCTCAGCACTGTATATTGTGTAGCAATATTTGAACTTTTTACTTTCATTGACAAATAGGCATTGTAAATGTATTATGAAACATACATTGCACAACCAGGTCATTCACTTCAGTTGAAGCACACATTGTGCTGGACACATTTTTCCTGTGCATGTAAATAAGTTGTGGTGCACAATGTTATGTTGCTGTGATTCTGAAGATCCTGTGGATGAATTTGGTATGCTTCGCTGATACTTGTGAGCCTCTGGTCTGAAAGCACAACAAGGAGCCTTTCTGGGTGAATCTGTGTTTATTAATATAAAATACGAAAGGGCCAGCTTACTAGGTTTGTGCATCAGTAACAAGTTTATGCCAATATCTATGAGGGAAAATATGCAGTATGATCTCGTATACACCCTTAATTGACCTTGTATAGTTACAGTTTTACATTGTAAATGTTGTTTTATTTTTTTACAAAAAGGTTTGTTTACTATATTTTCTAACTAACCTTGAAACAATGTAAAGCAGAATCAAATTATTAATGAAATGTTTATTTTTGTTGAGGTAAAAAAAAAAAAAAAGCTCTAAGAATTGGGAACTATAAACCCTAATTAAAATTCTACATGAATGTAAACATAGTGCCAGCACTGACAAAACCAATACAATTAAGATTTTTTTTAAAACAATGTACTAACAAAAAACTTCAAAATGAATCATTCACAAAATCTTTGTACCTCAGGAATTGTTCATTTTTCAATTGTCTAACTGAATTGGGACAATATCCTAGTAATTGTAAATACAATTCAGGAATTCTACATTTACTGCAAAAAATATGTTTAAAAAGTTTTGTATCAATTGTAAGAGATTTATAAAACCCAGAAAACATGGACAGATTAAAGTTCCTGTTTGTTGAATTTTCACATTTTGCATTTCCTTAAATGACTTGCATAACCAAGACGTTTAAACAGCCTGCTGATGTCATCCTCCCTTTCCCTTAAACACTGATAATGACCATTACAGTCTCTGATTTGCAATGTTACAGTGCTGGAATGCACTATTCAGTATAGTTTGGGGTTCTGCTTCA